>NC_055991.1:89209610-89377969 GCF_018446385.1 Zingiber officinale
ACTGTTGTTAAATGGAAAAAAGACAACAATTTCTTGAAAAACTGTTGTTTATTAGGTGTGGTTAAATCTAGAAATTCTTGTAGTGGGGGGAGCACAATGCTTTCAACTCTCGGTACACGATGACGGGGAGGAATCCCTGCCGGCTAACACGTTGCATAACGCTACCCATGAGCGGACCAACGGAGCCAAACAAAGTCCCTGCTGCAACACACACTGCCTGAATCGACCACTAACCCATGAGTGGTGGTGTGTGCAGACCCATATAACAGGCGATGGGCTCAACAATAATGGAGCGGACTATCGCACAGCATGCAATCATGATGCATGATACTAAGCATAGAAATAAACTAATCAGCATAGCCATATCCATAAATATAAAATGAGTACTGTAATATCGATGGTCAAATATGAAGATCTAAAGTACACAGGTCAGATAGGATATCAAAAACCTAGGTCCTGAACATAACAAGCATGGTATGTCACTACCTCACTGAGCATATATATAATCATATGGGTACTAGCATAAAAATGCATAACAGGTGAGCAAACAAGCATGTGACGAGTATCCGGTAGTGACGTACCGAAACAAGGACGAACATAATTATTACTAAAGGCTATAACATACTAGACATATCAACAAGACATATCAAAAAGATAAGTCAAGGTACCCGCCTCCAATGTAGATCGAGCTAATCAACATCTATGTCGAAGTGCTCGTCCCGAATCAACGTCCTACAAATCACATGATTATAATTTAGCTAATTATATATGCAACAATTAGCTAAATCTCAACTCAACCTAATTAGGGAAAACCCTAATCAAATAACCCTTTAATCCTTTAATCTTTCCAAAACACTATACATCTTATAATCAATCCAATGATCCTTGATATCGATCATAACTCTTCTATTAATCACAATGTCAATTTGATTAACAATCCATAATAACAAATCATGATACTAACCCCATAATCCTATAAATGATCATGTGACCTACTACATCATGTATCAAAATTTACTATACCATACCTCAAGCTGCACAGATTAACAACCTCAATCCCGAAAATGAACTAATCCTCTATTCACAATTAACACTTAAATTCTTAGAACCATAACCAAATTCAATGCAGCAACAAAATAATGGATTTAATTTAGTACTAATCCAATTCTATACACTTCTCACCTCAATGCAACACTGCAACTAAAGAGGTACTGCTGGAACCCATCGGATCAAGAAGGAGAAAGTGGTGATCGGCAATAGGGACAAATCCACAGCAAACAACCTACTGGAATCCATCACTTGGCACCTTCTCCGTGACCACGACAGTGAAGAGAGGACGAAGGCTAGAGCTAGGGCACGATTCACTGGTGGCAGTGGAAACTAGGGCACCGGCAGAGGGAAGCTAGCAGCCGGTGATCAGAGCACTGGGGCGAGATCTCATGGCCTAAGCGGATCAGGGCAGAGGGGAAGAGGCAAGGAGACCGGCGTCGGCAAAAGAGAGGAAAAGGGAGAACCTCGACGTCGGCTGTAGGGCGTCGGCGCTGCTCCATGTGGTGCTGGCAGAGGCGGCGGAGCGACGCAGAGAGATCGAAAGAGAGGAAATCGCTCGGCGAGAGGTGGTTAGGGCAAGGGATCGGCGTCAAGGAGGAGTCGGGCACGCGGGGAAAAGAGGAGAGGGTCACGACACAGTAACGGGAGAAAAAGGAAAAGAAAAGGAAATAGGAAAATAAAACTTTTCCTCATTTAGCGGGGTAGCCTAAACAGGCTTTCCCGGGACCCATAATTGGACCCCGTGAAACTCGTCATACGAGCTCCGAAAAACTCCAAGAAAATTTCCAAAAATTTCAAAAAAATTCCCTTATGGTGATTCGTCCATTTCCGGTATTTTACATTCTCCCCCACTAATAAAAATTTGGTCCCCAAATTTCATTATCTACCATCAGCAAGTTCTTGCAATAAGTAGACAGTATAAATGCTCAACGGAACCATAACTTACATAACTCAAATGAAAATATTGGGGTATCGAGCTCGGATTGTACTCTCGAGCTCCCGGGTAGCCTTCTCGTCCGAATAATGCTGTTATCCGACTTTAACCAGTCGGATTGTCTTGTTCCGCAACTGACGCTCCCTCCGGTCTAGAATCTGTACCGGAACCTCCTCGTAGGTAACGCCAGGCTGAAAGGGAACTGGTATATCATACAGTATATGAGCTGGGTCAGCTACGTATCTCCTCAGCATAGATACGTCATGAACGCCTACTAGGGACGGTGGTAGTGTCAGCTGGTAAGCTACTGCTCCAATCCTCTCCAAGCTCTGGAAAGGTCCAATATATCGCAGAGCTAGTTTACCTCTGAGGTCAAATCTCTTCACCCCTATCGTGGGTGAGACTCGCAGAAAAACATAGTCACTAGTAAAGATCTCTAGGGGTCTCCGTCTCCGATCAGCATAACTCTTTTGGCGGTCCTGCGCCTCTAACATCCTCCATCCTATGGTACGGACCAACTCTGCCTCCTGCTGAGCTCTATGAGGTCCCAACAACTGGGCCTCCCAACCTCATCCCAGAGAGTGGGTGTCCGACAAGGCTTACCATACAACGCTTCAAACGGTGCCATCTGGATAGCCGAATGAAAGCCATTGCTGTAGGAGAACTCTACCAATGACAAGTGGTTCTTCCAATCGCCTCCAAAATCCAATACACAATATCTCAGCAAGTCCTGTAGAGTCTGAATAGTCCGCTCTAACTGTCCTTCAGTCTGCAGATGGAAAACTGGGCTGAAACCGAGCTGAGTGCTCAAAGTCTGCTGCAAACTCTGTCAGAACTAGGACGTAAACCGGGGGTCTCTATCCGAAATAATACTCAAAGGAACACCATGTAATCCGATGTTCTCTCGGCAATATAGATCTGCAAATCGATCCAGAGAATCAGTCTTCCGGATTGCTAAGAAGTGCGCAGATTTGGTTAATCGATTGACGATTACCCAAATCGCGTCATGGCCTCGTCGTATCCTCGGCAAACCCAACACAAAGTCCATGGTAATATGTTCCCATTTCCACTCAGGAACAGGAATCCTCTATAAAAATCCGACAGGTCTCTAGTACTCAGCCCTCACCTGCTGACATACAAGACATCTAGCTACAAAATCCGCGATGTCTTCCTTCATGTCCTTCCACCAATCGGAACACTTCAAATCTTGGTACCTACGGGTACTGCCTGGGTGGATAGCAAATCATGAGCGATGAGCCTCCTGAAATAACTCCTCCCTGACTGGGTGAAATGGAGGTACTCATAATCGGCCTCGAAAATATATATAATACCCACATCCACGCGGGTGAACTCTGTTTGCTGCCCGGAAGCTATCTAGCTACCAATGAACGGTAAATACTGATCACCAGCCTGGGCCTCTCGGATCCTCGTCCTGATCGACAACTGAGCAACCATTGTAACCAGAATACCCTGCTCTGTCCATCACTGCTCCTCAAGGCTCAATTCGGAGAATCACTAAATCAAGTCTGTTACCACAACGCGGTGGCAAGCTAAAATCCCTCTGGACTTCCTGCTGAGTGCATCGGCAACCATATTAGCTTTCCCAAAGTGGTAGCTAATGGTACAATCGAAATCATTCGAGAACTCCATCCATCTCCTCTGTCGGAGATTGAGTTCCTTCTGAGTGAACAGATACTTGAGACTCTTATGGTCAATAAGAATTCAAATGTAATGTCGTACTAACGATGTTGCCAAATCTTCAAAGCAAAGATGATGGAGGCTAGCTCCAGATCATGAACTGGGTAGTTCTTCTCATGCTCCTTCAACAGACGAGAAGCATAGGAGACTACTCTATCGTGCTGCATCAGAACAACGCTCAAACCCTGTAGAGACGCGTCGGTGTAGAGCACGAATCCGTCCTCTCCAGAAGGTAAAACTAAAAATCGGAACCGACACTAAACTCCGCTTCAGCTCCTATAAGATGGTCTTGCAAACCTCAGTCCAAGTGAACTTCACGCATTTCTTGATCAGGCGTGTAAGTAGCATAGCAATCCGTGAGAAACCCTCAACGTATCTCTGGAAATATCGAGCCATACAAAGGAAGTTGCGAGCCTCTTATATCGACTCCGTCTACTCCCAGCGGTAACAACCTCGATCTCCTGTGGAACCACGGTATACTCCTACTGGTGACCGTGTGTCCCAATCATCATCACATAAGACAATCCAAATAAGCACTACTGATCATCACATATAGATGTTCTCGTCGAAACATCTCTAGATCTAAGCAAAGGTGGTGTACGTGACTCACCTCGGATCCGTAATAAATCGCAACATCATCAACAAAGACAATGGAAACCGATCCAAACATCCTCGGAATACCAGAATCATCGAGTCCCTAAAAACACCTAAGGCACGGTAAGCCTAAATGGCAAAACCCAAGACACATAACATCCATATCACAGACATTCCTATCCATAAAATCTCTGACAATAAGTCTGAAATCTAATCACCAACAATATAAATCACCAAAGAATATATCCACCAGTGTGAGAGCAACGCTCCATCACAGAAAACACCATATATGTGGAAGCAACGCCCCACCACAAGAAATCCTCAATATGTGGGAGCAACGCTCCCCCACAAATAATCCGAAATATGTATCTGCAATAAATATGGAAGCAATGGTCCGCTACAAGCAATCCAAAATATGTGGGAGTTGCGCTCTACCACAAACAAACATAAGTGCCCAAAGCACCCAACCATCTAGCCAGAGACTGCACGAGGTCACTCTACCACAGGTCACTGTGGGTAGTCCAAGGTATAACCACCCAGTAAATATATCAAATCATTTATCAACTCTCTCAACATCCCAGTGGATCAGTCATCCACTAATAGGAGAATTAATTGACAGGGTAATATAACCAATAATATAATTTAGACACTCACATTCTACATTCAACATAGGTAGAATCATCATGATGCTACCAATCATACACCTAGCACACGTGCACACACAACATATGTATGATCAACATAATCCTCCAATTAATACACACCAAACATACTCACAACATAGGTATAAATCATCGTAATACCTCCTACAATGCATACCGGACCCGTGTTCATATATCAACATGGATATAATCAACAATACACCTCCAATAATACTCACAACACATACCTAATGAGTATACTCACTTAATACTTCCAATAACGTCTAATAGACACAAGTGTACCCATAAATCAAATATAATCCACAAGATACCTCGAATCTTACACTGAACCCATATGTTCACATCACAACTCAGACTAAATCGACAAAATACCTCCAATAAAACAATCAGACCACTCGGGCATAATCTACTAGAAACCCACAACAATCATAACTGGAAAAGTATACACCCACTACATGAAATTAGACCGTCCATCATAACACTCCTACAACACATAATAATCATATATACACCACATAGATATGCAGAATTAGCATATTTAATCCAATCAACCCGATATTCCATATGTTACTTTCTATGTTATCCAACTAAGTACATCCAGTATAAAATAAAAGTCCACATGGAGTAGGATACATCGATCCTCTATAGACTGACCAAACCGATAACGGTATACGACTAATTCAACCTTTTCCACGTCAGTACGAGTCATGTACTCAGATGTGCTCTAGATACCTATCTAAACATAAACAATCTAAAGATTCAAACCTTTAAAAATAGAATATGACAACCCTCTACTGATTCGGACCAACATAACTAAATCAGTCATCTACTAACTAATCAAGAATACCTTAATCCTTCACAAGCAACTAAGGTATATCAATCTATGACTACCCAAGTCAACAAACGTAAATCAGTCTTCTACTGACCGATCTAACTAGAGTAAATCAATGTTTACTAATGAAATTAATTAAGATAAAATGGTATACTACTGGCTAGGTCAACATAAGATATAGATACTATCCACTACCCAGCTAATAATAGCAGAAGCTGACATGTGCCTCAATCTGCTAACCAACTAGTAATAATAGAAGCTAAAAACTACTAGTGTATGCTATGATAAATCACCAGAAACTGTAACCCTTAATCTCTATCAAGATCGATCATCATCAGTGGTTTACCTAATACATAAAATATATGTTATATCAACTAGACAGGTACTAGTAAAGAGTGCTAATACATGTCATAAACTGTAATAGTCAACAGTGCATATACTAACAAAAAAATAGGATAACAGTATACCAACATACCTCCTATAGCTTGGAGATGTCCTGCTGCTGCCAGGTCCCAAAACCCAAAAAGTCACATCGAGAAGAATAAAACACGAAATCTGAAACGCAGGAAAATAAGACTCGTAAACCGAGCTATGATACCAAATAAATTGGTATCAGATAAATCTCGAAAATCCAAATCACATAGCAAGTATTGTAAACTTGGCTCTGATACCACTAAATTGTCACACCCCGAGGGAGTCCCTGTCCGAAGAAATTTCGGCAGCACCTCCCCTGTACGGGTGACAATCTGAAGTAATTCTACATACAAAATATACATCAGCCACAAGCGGCTGGAATATACACAACCTCGCAGTTTGTATATATATTTAAAAGCCTACTCAGCTGTACTAAAAAAAAACACAAACACAGCGGAAAAGGACAACACATACAACCCAAAAATTAAACTGCTAGCCAGCTAGGCTTACACAACACAACAATATAACGACTCCAGAAACAAAATCGGAATACTACACTAATTACACCAATTATAAATACCGAAGTAAAAATACACAAAAGCGTAGACATGTCTTCTGATGTGATGTGGGGACCGGCAGCCAGGATACTCCAAGCGTCTCCATAAACAACCTAGTACCTGAAAAAGATAGTGTCCACGGGGGTGAGTTCAACAACTCAATAGATACCTAGTTGACATGTATAGTAAACTATAACAAATATTAATAACTATGGAGTACAGTCTCCTGAACAAAAGAAGGTAATGTATAATAGAAAAGGGATGAAGAGAAACTGTACTCACAGGGCCACCTATCAGGATAATCAGGTCGTCAGACCGGAAGTGTCATAAATCCTGTATGCATGTCAAACATATGCATCCATCCAAATGCAGCATATAAGTGCAGCAAACACAAGCAGTAAATGCATAAATGCGTATGATGCCAATGATGTGTCCTGGTCACCCCTGACGCCAGTCAGTCATCTCACACACAATGGTGAGACCCAGTGGGTAGGGCTGTGACAACCGTGCACTCTACCATCACTACACCTGATGAGTGACTGAGTGGACGGGATGCTGTTGGAGTACTCCTGTCCTCTGACCCCAAATCATAAATGGAGGAGCGCAATGCTCTCAACTCCCGGTACACGATGACAGGGAGGAATCCCTGCCGGCTAACACGTTGCATCACACTTCCCATGAGCGGACCAACGGAGCCAAACAAAGTCCCTGCTGCAACACACACTACTTGAATCGACCACTAACCCATGAGTGGTGGTGTGTGCAGACCCATGTAACTGGCGATGGGCTCAACAATTGTAACGACCCGCCTTCTACTGACTAAGCTGTAAGGCCGAATCGTCACATTATGCTGTGCTAACCATTCCATGACTATCATTAAATCTAAGTTGCGGAACTGTACTATTTAAAATTTTACTAAACTATCATCATTTCTTGGTTCTATATGTGCTAAGGAGTGTAATCTAAACTATTCATGACATATATTACATCCCCCAATGGTCAAGGAACTTAACTAAGAGTTTCTGGCTGATGTCAGGCCTCCCAATCGATCCACGGATCGATTAGAATGGCCGGATCGATCCATTGATCGATTCAGATGGCTACTGTATGTGGGGCTTAGGTTGGATTGATCCAGTGATCGATCCAGCACGCTACTGTGCTCGGGCCAATATTCTGGATTGATCGGCTGATCGATCCAGACTAGCCAATCGATCCAGTGATCGATTCCAGAGCCTACTGTTCGCGACAGAATTTGCTGGATCGATCGGCTGATCGATCCAGAAGCCTACTGTTCACGGTACGAACTCCCCAATCGATCAGCTAATCGATTAAGAAGCCTCCAATCGATCGACCGATCGATTAGGGTTTCTGATTTCATACCAGAACTCTGATTTCAGCACTGTTTCGTGCCAAATTCATACACGTGAGTTCTAACATGGCTATAAACATACTAACAACATTTAAATGACATTTTAAACATGATTACTAACAATCTAAACAGGTCTTTCATGATTCATGCATCAAAATAACTAAAAATGCGGAAATAACGTTATATAAAACTAAAGTTTTAGTTTGCTAGTTCTCTAAGATCTCTACTCCAGGTTCCTTCCACACACATCTTCATCATTGCATTGAGCTCCAGCCTCCGCTAGTCCATCTTTCCCTTACCTTTATCTGCAGTATAAGGAAAAGAAAGTATCTGTAAGCTTTCTCTTAGTAAGAAACCATCTACCTCACTAAAACATACAATCGATGCAAATCATGCTTTGAAAACATGCTATTTGAAAAGAACATACTGAATATGCTAAACATGGCATGACATACAACACATAGAAATGAAACTGATCAAAGCAATAGAACTAATCATAAACTATCATGTTGTATCAACAGAAAACTAAACTGATATGAAACTGAACTAAGCTAATACTAATCTGACGCTAAAGCTGACTGAACTCACATGACTAATTTGTGATGTTTGAAAACTATATTAATAAGTAGATTAAAATAATAATCAAGCTGCTGTTTGGGCCCGACAATTGTACTTTGCTGTGCGCGCATCCCCAACTAGACCCGGGTTTGCAAGTCCCAAATTTAGTAGGGTTACTAGGTTAGCTGAACCTAGGGACGACTATGGGAGTCCAACCCAATGGATATCTAATCCTGTACAGTGCCACTGAAAAAAATAAAATACTGAACATAGCTAATTATTGATTGTCTTGTCCTTTCTAGGTTATATGAACCTAGAGTTAGGTTGTCTGAACCTAGAGGAGACTGTGGGAGCCCACCCATTGGACATCTAGTTCCATAAAAGCTGTAGCAAGACCATATGAACTGTAAAAATGCTTCTATTGCATTTATCTAAGCTATTAAAATGCCTAGGATGGCATTTAACTAAGCTAAGCATTTACTCAAACGCTTGGTGTGCGCTAATTCACACCCCATTGCTAAAAATCTGCATACGACTAAAACAATACATACAATAATACGAAAGCTACTTATACTGCAGGTGAGGGGTTTCTTACCTCCTGCTCGAAGTTTCTTACGATTCTAATCGCTAGACTTCCGGAGAAGACGATCCTTTCGACGATCTTCTCGCGTCTATGCGTTCCTCTCGCGGAAGGGAGCGTCCTCGTATCCAAGATGTCGCTGGAAACCACTCCTATGGCCCTAGGGATGGAACCCTAGGTCTTCCTTGTGGTTGGCGCCGAAGGAAGAAGAGGAGAAGGGGGCGGCGTGGCTAGGGTGAGGGTGAGGAAAAGTTACGTTAAAAATAACTCTTCACTTATTAATTCCCTATTTATATTAAGTGGGTCATTTCGCCCAACTCTAATATAAATTTAATTGCCTCCCTTTTCTTTCAGCACAACCCTACTGGGTTCAAATGGTTACCAGAATTATCCGTAAACCATAGGTCTCGGGTTCAATTCCAACTTAGGCCGTTTTCGTTTTCTATTTGTTTTTGCCACTTCCGCTACTCTAAAAATTCTGTAAAAATATCCTAAAATTCCTTAAAAATTATAGAATATTTCTAAAATAGTTTTGAGAATTTTCAGGCACTACAACAATAATGGAGCGGACTATCGCACAACATGCAATCATGATGCATGACACTAAGCATAGAAATAAACTAATCAGCATAGCCATATCCATAAATATAAAATGAGTACTGTAATATCGATGGTCAAATATTAAGATCTAAAGTACACAGGTCAGATAGGATATCAAAAACCTAGGTCCTGAACATAACAAGCATGATATGTCACTACCTCACTGAGCATATATATAATCATATGGGTACTAGCATAAAAATGCATAACAGGTGAGCAAACAAGCATGTGACGAGTATCCGGTAGTGACGTACCGAAACAAGGACGAACATAATTATTACTAAAGGCTATAACATACTAGACATATCAACAAGACATATCAAAAAGATAAGTCAAGGTACCCGCCTCCAATGTAGATCGAGCTAATCAACATCTATGTCGAAGTGCTCGTCCCGAATCAACGTCCTGCAAATCACATGATTATAATTTAGCTAATTATATATGCAACAATTAGCTAAATCTCAACTCAACCTAATTAGGGAAAACCCTAATCAAATAACCCTTTAATCCTTTAATCTTTCCAAAACACTATACATCTTATAATCAATCCAATGATCCTTGATATCGATCATAACTCTTCTATTAATCACAATGTCAATTTGATTAACAATCCATCATAACAAATCATGATACTAACCCCATAATCCTATAAATGATCATGTGACCTACTACATCATGTATCAAAATTTACTATACCATACCTCAAGCTGCACAGATTAACAACCTCAATCCCGAAAATGAACTAATCCTCTGTTCACAATTAACACTTAAATTCTTAGAACCATAACCAAATTCAATGCAGCAACAAAATAATGGATTTAATTTAGTACTAATCCAATTCTATACACTTCTCACCTCAATGCAACACTGCAACTAAAGAGGTACTGCTGGAACCCATCGGATCAAGAAGGAGAAAGTGGTGATAGGCAACAGGGACAAATCGACAGCAAACAACCTACTGGAATCCATCACTTGGCACCTTCTCCGTGACCACGACAGTGAAGAGAGGACAAAGGCCTAAGCTCGGGCACGATTCACTGGTGGCAGTGGAAACTTGGGCACCGGCAGAGGGAAGCTAGCAGTCGGTGATCAGAGCACTGGGGCGAGATCTCATGGCCTAAGCGGATCAGGGCAAAGGGGAAGTGGCAAGGAGATCGGCGTCGGCAGAAGAGAGGAAAAGGGAGAACCTTGACGTCTGCTGTAGGGCGTTAGCGCTGCTCCATGTGGTGCTGGCAGAGGCGGCGGAGCGACGTAGAGAGATCTGAAGAGAGGAAACCGCTCGGCGTGTGGTGGTTAGGGCAAGGGATCGGCGTCAAGGAGGAGTCGGGCACGCGGGGAAAAGAGTAGAGGGACACGACACAGTAACGGGAGAAAAAGGAAAAGAAAAGGAAATAGGAAAATAAAACTTTTCCTCATTTAGCGGGGTAGCCTAAACAGGCTTTCCCGGGACCCATAATTGGACCCCGTGAAACTCGTCATACGAGCTCCGAAAAACTCCCAGAAAATTTCCAAAAATTTCAAAAAAATTCCCTTATGGTGATTCGTCCATTTCCTGTATTTTACAGACTCTCACTGCAAGATAAAGAAAAAGTATACTGTGTATTAAAGTTCCACAATAGAACATGTGAAATAGTACAAGAACTATCAAGAAGTTGAGGATCTGGTAGTCCATGAGATTCTCAGTGAACATCATTTTCTAGACTGAACAAATATTTGTTGATCTTTAAATCTTCACACACACACTAGTTTGCAGTAAGATACATTTTCCTAAAGGTTGACAAAATTACAGTTGCTAAGGAATTGCCCCTCATGAATTAAATGAAAGATGACACAAAATAATTAAATGGTTAAATCTCTTTTCAAGAATCACTTGGGAGAACATACCTATAGAGCCAGTAAAATTCATAAAACATGTCAAGAAGCTCAACTCTCCAATACTTTTATTCTGCACAAATTCATGTGAGATGTAATGGTCTTGAGAACTGAATGAAGCCCCATCAAATGTACATTAGACGTTATCATAAATTACTAAGTGAATTGCAACCTCAGCAGTTTTTCAGTCATTTTGTTATAAGCAATTGCATGCAGCTTTAGGAAATGTTTGCAAGAGAAAGCAAAACTGTGTCATGTTTACAATCTTCATTATGTTGCTTGGTTACCTGTGAAAAAACTCTACAGTCAGCTATTGGAATCAAAATCTTCAAGAAAGTAATTTGAAAGTTCAAAATATATTTAAAGAAACTCTATGTTACATATGAAGAAAACATACAATCAGCATGCTAACTTCATGCTGATTACATCATAATCAATAAGATCCTCATGGTAATTTCTAATAAAATAGCAATATCAAAGATTACCTTGACTGTCCTTTTGCTGTACTTTCCAATTCCCTCTAGATCACCAGTCTGCAAATAGCAAATGTAACCAACTAAGACAGCAAAAGAAATTCTAGCATACTAAAGAGTCCCAATAAAGGTACTTGTTATGCACAAGCAATGACCTCAATTATTGTGTTTAGATCGTTAGTTGCATCTTCCCTCTTTGAATATATAAAGAAAAAAATAAGCTTAAAGATTATCATTATCTTGCAACAAAAAAAAAAGGAGGGGGACAATGATAAAACTATAAAGACTAGCCTTTTGACAAGTTCTTGTTTCTTCAGCCCTGGAGGTTGACCGTCAAATACATATCTGGCATCAAAAAGATGATAATAAAATATGGTGGTTGAATGAGAAACAAAATGATATTTAGACATGCAAATGGACTTACACTGGCTCGATACCTACTTCTAATAATCTAATAGTTCGATTGAACATCCCTTCATGCTTTTTCTAAAAAAAACACTTGGATCTCAACTAAAACCTGACATCCCTATGTTAACAAAAAATTATCAACGAATAATGCACATTTAAATATTTTTTAATTAATCAAAGCATTCTGGTAATCCTTGAGCAGTGAATCAATCCACTTCCCCATCGATCCAATCGGGATGGCTACAGCTGTGGCCACAGCTGCAGCAACAGGTGGGGTGGCTATGGTAGCGATAATTATCGAGCATATCAAGAAGGTGGTCAATGTGGCCGCGAAGATGATGCTCGAGACTTTCCTCCAGGACTTGATGGATTTGAGCTTCTTGACAAGCTTGTTCTTTCTCATTTGCATTTTGTCGAGCATCTGGAGCTGTTGGTGGTGGATGGACCGGAAAGCCTTGAAGAACTCTTCCGTGAAGGGATCACCGACTACCTTAAAGGCCTCATCTCCATCAGAGTACGAGAGTTCCTCGCATTGTCTCCTTTGTGGTGCTCCTCCTCGGTGAAGCGCTGCAGCGCGACTTGGAGGATGAGCTGGTTGTCGCGAGCTTTAGTGAGGCACTTTTTGAGGATAGTGCAGAAGTCAAGAGTTTGGAGGTTGTTCTGGAAGTAATCCTCGACGAGGTCGAAGAGCTCGGTGTTCTTCCACACATCGCGCTTGCAGTCGAGGATGACCTTGACCACCTCCTGGTTCATCTCGAGGAGGCAGCCGGTGATCTCCCTGAGGGAATTGAGGGAGAGGGAACGGACTTGGACGCCGTTGGTGAGGGTGGAGATGGCACGACCGGTGCAATGCTGGAGCGTGGAGTTGAAGGTCTCGAGCTTGAGATTGAGGTAGCAAGCCTCCTCGTAAGACATCAGCTCCGCCAGACACGGGAGGTGTGCGTGTCCATCTCCTCTACCGGCGCTGGCATTTGCAACAGCTAGGCTGTGCGGTCTCGTGCTGTGTTGACCTCCCATCTAAGGATCTAGAAAAAAAGATGTAAACAAGTTGAGATTTTTACCGCTGAAAATGATGGAAAATCCGAAGTCTAAAGGGGAAAAGTGAATGGATCGAAGAAATAAACAAGAACCAAATTAGCAACTTGACGAGAGGAGAGCACACCGTCGTGGAGGAAGATCCAACGGAGGCGACACCCCTTACTATTGTGTGGTCGATAGGATGGTGTGAAGAGATTGTATGAGGAGAGGGAAAGAAAAATGGCTAGAGTTCGGGAACGCGAAGGGGAAAACACGGCGCCGAAAAGATATTCGGAGAGAGGGAAAGCAAAATTGTGAGGGAAAAATTACCAAAGTCAAATACAACGGTTTTATCAAAACTGTTGTCATAGCCCCTAAAAACGCGCTTAAAGACAACGGTTTTAGAAACCATTGTAAAAAGTGTTGTTGATTTAAAAAGTAGTCACTCAATGACAACAGTTTTCACAAAACCGTTGTCTTTTATATTTAATGGGGAGTTCAAAGATAACAGTTTTGTCAAAAATCGTTGTCGTTTAGCAAATTTACAATGAGTTCTCTTAAAACCATTGTCTTTTAACATTTTTGTTGCAGTGGTTCCGAACCAAGTAAAATCGAATCGTGTCTTTTACTTTTTTTTTTTATTTATATTTTCACTGCACGTACTTTAATTTCATAACCGAAAAGATAAGATTTTTGGAAACCACATGATTCATCCCCCTCTCATGTGCATCTTGATCCAACATATATGTCGTTATTAAATATAGTGATAGATTTAAATACTCCGTTGCTATATTCCCTAAGCTAATTAGTGACAGATTCATTTAATTCTGTCATTATTAGCGATGAAATTAAATTAATTCATTGTTAATATCTTGAATGGAATTTAGATTATATTTATTGAATTAGCGATAGATATTAATATTCTGATACTTATTAACAATAGAATATATATATTCGTCGCTAATTCGATAAATGGAACTAGTTGATGTATTAACGACGAATATTAAAATTCATTGCTAATCTTTATTAAAAAATAAAATAACTGTTGGAACCCCGAGGTGTTTTGATGTGATCAAACCAAGTTAAGTTAGGTCCTGCGTTGTTTAACCCTTGTGTCTAAGTGTGCAGGAACTTAGGAACACAGGAAGTCGAGCGGAAGACGCGGCTAGCGAGAAGGACGGCACGGGAAAGAGCCGACGGGCTCGGTGCGTCCGAGGGACGAGGTGTCCGCGGAAGAGTACACCGGTGGACGAGAAGAACGTGCGCGGCGTTCGAGGGACGAGAAACCGGGAAGGAAGGCTGCTCGAGGAGAAGGCCGGAACATGGGTTCGAGTGAGCCCTATTCCGGATGGCCAAGATCACCCAAGCTAGTGGAGCCGGAACAGAAGATCCGGACCGAGACGAGCTGAACCGAAGCAGAGCGACCGGACGGAAAAAGTCAACCAGAGTTGACTTTTGGGGTCCGGGGCGCCCAGAACCATCCGGGGCGCCCGGACCCCTCCGGGGCGCCCGGAACCATCCGGGGCGCCCGGAATGTGACTTTTGACCAGATCGAGTCAAACTCGATCTGAACGTTGGGGGATAAAGTTTTATCCCCCTAGGGCGCCCGGAACCCTTCCAGGCGCCCGGAACCCTTCCAGGCGCCCCGACCAAGGCTATAAATATAGCCTTGGTCTAGAAGCAAATCAATTAATCAGAACGACGAACTTGTAATCAACTTCTGTGTGCTTTACTTTTCTTCTTGTACGTTCAACGCTGTAAGAGGCTACTCCGCCCAGAGGAGAATCAGATAGTGCGCTTTCTTTGCCTTGGATTAGCAATCCTCTGATTGCAAACCAAGTAATTCCTCTGTGTCTATTTTCTGTTTTAATTAGTCTCTGCTTTTTTAATTAAAAGTTCTTTTAAGTTAGTTGAATATCCGAGAAGGGTTTTTCTTTTATTTTGTAGGGCAATTCACCCCTCCCCTCTTGCCGGCCTCTAAAGGGACCTACAAGTGGTATCAGAGCCAGGACGCTTCAGGAGGACTAACCGCCGATCGAAGCAACAAAGATGGCCGGACCAAGCATCGTTCCACCAAAATTCGAGGGGAACTTCACAGACTGGAAGCGTCGTATGGAGGTATTTCTAAAAACCAAGATTGAAATTTATTTCATTATGAAATACGGTTTTGTAGCTCCAACAAATCAGAACGGTGAAGAAAAAGAAGAAAGCAATTGGACAAAAAAAGAGCAGAATGAGTTCGTAGCAAACAGCCGTGCGGAACATCACCTGCTAAGCGTATTACCGCCTCAGGAAGTAAACCGCATCGGAAGCTACTCATCAGCTAAAGAACTTTGGAATAAGTTTCTAGAACTCCACGAAGGCACATCCGAAGCGAAGCTCGCTAGAAGGGACATCCTCCGAAACAAACTAATGAACATCCGCTTGGAGAAAGGTGAGAAAGTAGCCGGTCTACATGCAAAGGTAAAAGAACTAGTTACTGGTCACGAGAACCTTGGTGAAAAGGTAACAAATCGGGACGCCTTACGCTACGCACTCAACGCCTTTCCCAGAACTCCAGAGTGGACGTCAATCATCGACGCCTACTACATCTCAAAGGACCTGGAGGTAAGTACATTAGAGGAATGTTTTTCTACTCTTGAATTACACGAAACTAGATGTGCAGGAACGACAAAGGATACAACCCAGACTATAGCGCTGAACACAACTCAGAAGGATGAACTCGAGTCAGACTCCGAAGACGATCAAGAAGCGCACATGGTAAGAAATTTTAAAAAATCTTTAGGTCTAATAAATTTAAAATGCAGAATAAAAAGAATCAAAAAGGAGGAAGAAAGGTGCGATGCTACCAGTGTCAGAAGGAAGGACACATAAGAGAAGACTGCCCAGAACTCAAAAAGGACAAAAGGAAGTCTCCCAAGAAACACAACCTAAAAGCAACTTGGGATGACACTTCTTCATCTGAATCAGAAGCTCAAGAATACGCCGGGATAGCACTGATGGCAAGCTACGATGGACAAAGTATATCAGAATCGAGCAACGATGAAGAGGGAGCGACCTCGGATGAAGGCAGCGAAGCAGGGGGAGATTCAGGCTTTAAGTCTGACATGGTAAGTGAGGTATGCCTCTTACCCGATCAACTTTACTCTGGCATTAAGGCAATGACTAAATCCATGTATAAATTAGAAAAAGAAAATGCCAAATTAAAAAATGAAATTTTGGAAACAAAAGGAATTTTAGCAAAATCATGTCTAATAGAGGATTTTGATAAATTGAAAATTCACAATGAAAAACTAAAAGAAGAAATAGAAAGATTGAAAAAATATAAAAGTTCAAATATTTCTACTTTTAGAAATTATGGAGGTTTAAATTGGTATTATAGATTTCATCAAAGTCAAATTAGAAATATATCAAAAATCAATGTACCTAGGAAATACTTGGTTAACCCTGTAGGTAGGAACCTCTACTGGGTTCCAAAAACCTGTTTAATTTAACTTAGCATTTTCAGCAAGGAAATTAAACGACTAATTTCATTATAAGGCTTTGTCTAAGGAAGTGGTTGTTGCTCCAATAACCAAGAAGGCCTAGTGCCTCGCCACGACCTGGAAGCCAAGTATCGAAATGAAAAGTTTAATTGACTAACTGAAAAAGCATTAATTTAATTTACCTAATGCTTTAAAAGAGTTATTCAATTTGTGTTAGAAAATATTTAAAATTAATTTAAAAAAAAAAAAAATTTAAAATAATTTTTTTAAATTAACTTATAAATTTTTCTATGAATATTGGCTTAGACATTTTCCTTTGAAAATTGCCTTAGAAATCTTTTATGAAACTAAATAAAAGATATTCTGAATATTGACTTAGATTTTTTTTAAACTAAATATTCTCTTGTGAAACATTGCCTTAGAAATTAATATTAATTGCCTTAGAAAGTTTTATGAAAATTCACTTAAAATTTTTTTTACCTTAGACTTGTTTAAAGAACCCCTATTTTTAATGTGATCAAAGGGGGAGAAGTATGTTAAGTCTAGGGGGAGGTAGATAAACTTTTTATGAAATATCTTAACTTGTTTTTATTACCCCTATTACAAATAAATTGTTTTTATTGCATCTGTTTTCCCTAGCTTAACTTGGGTTGCTCACATCAAAAAGGGGGAGATTGTTGGAACCCCGAGGTGTTTTGATGTGATCAAACCAAGTTAAGTTAGGTCCTGCGTTGTTTAACCCTTGTGTCTAAGTGTGCAGGAACTTAGGAACACAGGAAGTCGAGCGGAAGACGCGGCTAGCGAGAAGGACGGCACGGGAAAGAGCCGACGGGCTCGGTGCGTCCGAGGGACGAGGTGTCCGCGGAAGAGTACACCGGTGGACGAGAAGAACGTGCGCGGCGTTCGAGGGCGAGCAGGAAGGAAGGTCTTCGAAGAGAAGGATGGGTTCGGTGAGCCCTATTCCAGATGGCCAAGATCACCCAAGCTAGTGGAGCCGGAACAGAAGATCCGGACCGAGACGAGCTGAACCGAAGCAGAGCGACCGGACGGAAAAAGTCAACCAGAGTTGACTTTTGGGGTCCGGGGCGCCCGGAACCATCCGGGGCGCCCGGAACCATCCGGGGCGCCCGGACCCCTCCGAGGCGCCCGGAACCATCCGGGGCGCCCGGAATGTGGCTTTTGACCAGATCGAGTCAAACTCGATCTGAACGTTGGGGGATAAAGTTTTATCCCCCCAGGGCGCCCGGAACCCTTCCAGGCGCCCCGACCAAGGTTATAAATATAGCCTTGGTCCAGAAGCAAATCAATTAATCAGAACGACGAACTTGTAATCAACTTCTGTGTGCTTTACTTTTCTTCTTGTACGTTCAACGCTGTAAGAGGCTACTCCGCCCAGAGGAGAATCAGATAGTGCGCTTTCTTTGCCTTGGATTAGCAATCCTCTGATTGCAAACCAAGTAATTCCTCTGTGTCTATTTTCTGTTTTAATTAGTCTCTGCTTTTTTAATTACAAGTTCTTTTAAGTTAGTTGAATATCCGAGAAGGGTTTTTGTTTTATTTTGTAGGGCAATTCACCCCTCCCCTCTTGCCGGCCTCCAAAGGGACCTACAATAACCTCTCAATTTTCATTCATGTTCCCAGTTTACATCCAAATATAATCAAATACAACAATAAATCCATATCAACAAGCTTACAAATACATCAAACCATTACAAACAATGATTTAGACAACAAATTCACACTACAATCCAATGTATACAAATTCACAATACAAAATCACATTAACAACATTCATGTCAACAACAATACAATTCATACACAAAAAAGATAACATCCAAAATTAATAAAATTTGATGAAAGTCCTGATGCATCTAAAATAATGGCACAAAGTTTATATCATTCATATAAGATATCTTGATGAAAATCTAATACAAAATTAAAAAACATACCTCACTTTAGATTTTGGATATCTAGATATGGTGATAGAAATATGCAAAATCTAAAAATGATCATGAAAAATTATAATACAATTAGAGATGCATATAATTAAAAAAAATAATAGCAATATTTTTGACTAAAACATAGAGAAAAATCAAAAGCTAAGATAAAGGATAACATACCTCAAAATGATCAACTTAGTAGATGCATCGTCGGGATCCTCAGTCTCCTGGGACTCCAAATGATCGGAGCACGACATCTATGAATCAGGAGTGAACGCTGTTGTAAATGTTTGCATATGGGGAAATATCTCCTCAGTTCAAGCATGTCATTCACGCATCTCCCGTACCTTTGCCTCCTTCCCAACCATCATCTCCTTTAATGATGAGAGTCTAGTTTGCAAGTTTTGATTTTCCACCCACAATCCATGTACCTCACTAGATGTGGAGAAGGAACTAGGATGTAGGTCATGGTGCAGCCAGTAAGAGGGGGGTGAATTGTCTGAAATAAAAGTTAACCTTTCTCGATCTTTGAGTTTTAGCAAATACACACTTAATTAAAGTAAAATGAAATGCATAAAAAGGAAATATGAGACAACTAGATTTACTTAGTCTATAATCAGACAATTACTAATCCAAGGCAATGAAAGCTCACTAAGATCTCCTTCGATGAGTGAATCCTTGAAGATAGAGAAGCCTTGTACAAGCGTTGAAAGAGTAAATTAAAAGCACAGAATTGGAAATGAGATTATAGAAAGTGAGTTGTTCAAAAAGGAGAACAAGCTCTCCTTTTATAGCCCTCTAGTCAGATTTGGTCGTTGGTTGATGTGGCAACTCTGGACACCTAGAGTGGGTCTCGGTGCCTCCAGCTGTGCACCTTATCTAATCATAACGGTTTGATGATAACACTACACTTTATCGGAACCTGGCCGTCTGGAATGGTCTGGGCGCCTGGAGTGTTGCTAACGTGAGGCGCCTGTTCGATACCAAGCTAGTCTAGGTGCCCGGACCTAGTCCGGGCGCTTGGAGTCCAGGTGCCTGGACTTGGTCTTTATTGAGTTGACTTGTCCGACTGCTACTCCGGTCGCTTGGGTGATTCTCCGGTCATCTAGAGTTGAACTCACCTGAACACAACTTCGGCCTTCTCCTTGAGTAGTCTTCTGCTCTGAATTCTCATCCCTCAGAAGTGTCGTGCACATGCATCCTTATTATCCGCCAGCGTACTCTTCCACAACACCTCGTCTCTCGGATGCACCAAGCCCATTGGCTCGCTTCATGTGCCATTCTTCTCCCTAGCTGCATTTTCTTCTTGACTTCCTATGTTCCTAAGTCCCTGCATACTTAGACACAAGGCATCAAATACGCAGAACCTAACTTAACTTGGTTGATCCTATCAAACCTCAAATCTTGATAATTTAAAAATATTTTATTGTAGAAAATATATTAATTAGATAGAGTTATTTTTGAAAATAAATTTTTTAAAAATAGAAATTATCATCTAGAAATCTTGTTAATTTTTCTCACCATCCAAAATACAACTTTAACTTCCTAAAAAAAAATCAGGTTTTGTAAAATTAATCTCTAAAAAAACTTTAAATTTTAAATTACATATTTTGATTAAAATTCATAAAAAATAAGATAATTATCGAAAAATCTTGAATATTTATTCTAATATAAAATAAAACTCATGATCACAAATATATATATATATATATATTTAAAATTTTAATTTACTAAACATTTTTAATTGTCAAAATTCAATTTTAGAAACAAGAATTTTAAAAATAAATATAACAGCCAGAAAATTTTGAAAATAATTTTGTGTATAGATATGTCTTTATGTTGCACATAAAAAAATACAAAAAAAACATTAAAAAAAGGCATGTAAAATAATTAATTTGATAAATAAGATTAAAATTATAGCATATTAAATTTAAGCATGCATAAAAATTAATTTAATTTGGACTAAGTATGATTTAGGAACTCAGAATAAGTTCCTACCTACTGGATATTATAAAAAATTTTCATGATATATATTTTCAGGTCAATTTTCTAGTTTGACCCTTGTAACTCTAAAATACCAATTAACCCATTAAAAGTTTCTAACATTTTGAACATTTTAATATGCACAATTCTTTTTCCAATTTTCCAGTTGATCATTTAATTTGTCATTTCAATTTTCAGTCTATCATAGTCTTCTAATGAACATGCTTTTGCTAAAGTAATTTTTAATTCAGTATTTTGTCTTTTCTAATTTGTAAAAATTTCTAGAAAGAAGTTTTATGAACTCGTATAACTTTTTGAGAGGTCAGGAACCTACCTCACTTATGTGTTGTTCTCGTAGTTTGGCGCTTTCCCTTCATTGCTGCTTTCTTCTGAAGTATCTCTTACTTCATCGATGCTCTCTTCTGAAACATTTTAATCATCTTCAGGTAGATATTTGGCTATTAGCTATGTTTTGGCAATCTCCTTGTTCTCGGACTCTTCTGAAGTTGAAACGATGTCCATCAAGGAGCTAGATTCTGCCTCTTTTGGTTATTTGTAGAGTTCTAAAAACTTTTCCCAAAGTTCTTTGGTAGATCATAGACGTCGATTCTTTCAAGTTCTTGAGCAGGTAGCACATTTAGAAGATGAGACTCGGCCTTAGCATTTGCCATAAAATCATCGCGCTGCTTGTTAGTCCAATAATCACTAGTAGAATTTCCTTGATTCACTTCGTATATTCATCGAAGTCATAGATAGATAATTAATAAAGTAGATACACATAAAGTAAAATAGTACTATTTTATTTTGTCTTATCACCGAAGTTGCATATATGAAAAATAGCAAAGTCTTTGACCGGTTCAAGGAGGTAAAATCAGTTCAGAGGTGAACCGATGCCAAAGTAAAAAAATAACATCTTTTACTTCGTTAGTTTTGTAATGTGGCAAAGTAATAGATGAAATGTAACTTCATAGTTTACATTCATTATCAAAGTAAATATATTCTATAACTTCACTATAATTTATATATGTCGAAGTATTTAGTATTATGTTACTTCGTAATTTACATTTATTGACAAAGTAATTGATTTAAACCATATAGCTTTAGTATTGACAAATATCAATCTTACAAACAAGTTTATCCATAATTATATCCCCAACTATATCCAAAAGTATATCCACAAAACTATATCCACTATTTACCACAAATTGCATCCACATGATGCGCAACACTAAAATCCACAATGATCTCAAATATTTATCCCAATATACATGACTTAGGCACATTATACATACGAGTAGACTAATTCGCTCCACTCATTTTTGACTTCATCAAATTGAGATTTGTTATAATATTTGTTCTTGATTGTTCCTATAAACTGAAATGTGAAAAATACAAAATACATTAGATTCAATATAAGTATAATTCACTAATAATGTTATGATGAAAAGACCAAAAAGTTATTAAGAATCTGAAAAGAATTTCTACATGTCACAATTTTGCAGCAAAACAAACCTATCTATCTCATAAACATCAATAAGATTGGAGACTTAGGTATTTAAGAAATTGATATCATGCTCCTTTAATTCAAGAACAAATCTTTTAGAAATGCTCCATAGGAATCTAGGAGATCAACTGCCTAGAATCAAAAGATCAAAAGTTTTAAAAAAATCTTTATGAAACGTCTACTTTTCTCCTTAGATTTTTAGCACAAGTTCAAAAGTTTCACAAAAACATCAACATGATTGGAAAATTTTATGAATTATTATGATCCTATAATTCAAAAATCAAAACTCACCATATTCTCAAACTCTAGATTTTCATATTCAACTATCTCTTTCATGTACCTCATCACACAATATCCATTTTCAACAGACCCACTTTATTACCAATATCCGGACCTCTAACCAAAATTCACATTTCGTGAACTTGGCGTACAGCTGGTTCGGCTGAAGGGTCTGCAATACTATTCTCAGGTGCTCTGCGTGTTCTTCCTGAGTTCCTGAATAGATAAGAATGTCATCGATAAACACAATAACAAATCTATCTAGGTAGTCCCTGAATACTCGGTTCATGAGGTCCATGAAAGTAGCTGGAGCATTTGTCACGCAAAAGGGCATGACTACGAACTCGTAGTGTCCGTATCTAGTCCTGAATGCTGTCTTGGGTATATCCCCTTCTTTAACTTTCACCTGATGATAACCTGATCTGAGGTCTATCTTAGAGAACACTGTTGCTCCCTTTAGCTGATCAAACATGTCATCTATTCTGGGAAGAGGATACCTGTTCTTGATGGTGACTTGGTTCAGTGCCCGGTAGTCTATGCACAGGCGCATGCTCCCGTCCTTCTTCTTCACGAACAGTACAGGCGCTCCCCATGGTGAGTGACTAGGACGTATGAAGCCCTTGTCAAGCAGCTCCTGTAGTTGCTCATGAAGTTCCTTCAGTTCTGCTGGAGCCATGCGGTAAGGCGCTTTGGAGATAGGATTTGTACTGGGAATGAGTTCTATCTCGAATTCAATCTCCCTGTCTGGTGCTAGGCCTGGTAACTCTTCAGGGAAGGCTGCTGGGTAGTCACATACGACTCGGACCTCCTCCAGCTTTCGGTCCTTGTCCTGGCTGCTACTGACTACATGTGCTAAGAATCCCGTACATCCTGAATCCATTAACTTTTGTGCTTTTAGCGCTGAGAGAAACTTCTTGGCCTTTCTCTTGGGTTCTCCAATGTACTCAAATTTACTTCTGCTTCAGGTTGGAATATGACTTTCTGTTTACGACACTCTATAGAGGCACCGTATCTGATCAGGAAGTCCATTCCAAGGATGACATCATAATCAGTCATATCTAGCACTATCAGATCACAAAAGAGTTCTCTGTCTGCTATAATGACTGGCACTGCCCGGAGCCAGTGCGTGGATGCCATAAATTCTCCCGAAGGTAGCGTCGTCAAAAACTGACCACTGAATACCTCTGGGGGTACTGCTAACTTTTCGGCGAATGCCCTGGATATATAAGAATGGGTTGCCCCAGTATCGAATAAGACAGTTGCATTTTACTGTAAAATACTAATCTTACCTGTCACAACTGTCAAGGCATTCACTACATCTTCTCTGGTTAAGGAGTAGATCCTTGCATTCGTCATAGCTGGAGGGGCTTCTAGTCTGCCCTGGCTGATGTGTGGACCATCTAAAATGGCCTGCATCTGAGGTAGCTGTGCTGGCTGGCCTCCATACTGTATCGGCTGTGGTTGAGGAAGACTTGTCTTGTTCAGGCATTGCTTAGCCATATGCCCTTCCTGTCCACATTCAAAGCATCCTCGTGTGCCCTTGCGACAAACTCCTAGGTGAAATTTCCCACAAGTAGCACATTTGGGATAACTAGGCTGTTTGTTGGCTGGTCCTCCCTTTGGGTAACTCCCTGGTTTGCGCTTGTTGCTGGAGTTCCCTTTCCAGTTAGAGTTGTTTCTGAGTACCTGAGCCTCCTTTCCCTTTGGACTCTGAGAGGACTTGCTTCTGCTGCTTGATATTATTCTGGTAGTGCTCGGTAATCAGAGCACTGCTGACTAGTTCTTTGGTGGTTTGCGGCCTATGAACGCCGCCAGCCACGTTCATTGCTATTTCCGGCCTCAGCATCTTGAGCATCAACCGGACTCGTTCTTTTTCTTTGCTGACTAGTTCGGGGCATAGACGAGCCAGTCTATTGAATTTCTTCACTGCTTCCTCAACTAATAGGTTGCCCTGATGAAACTCAGTGAACTCGTCGTAGTGGCGGTTTGTGACCCGAATGTGAAAGAACTCCTCGAAGAATTCTTTCTCGAAGTCAGCCCATGTCATCTGGTTCACTGGGTGCTTTGCTCTAATTCTCTCCCACCATATACGTGCATCTCCTGTCAAGCAGAAGGAGGCGCACTTCACTTTTTCATGCTCTGGCCAGTCCAGAAGCTCCATCGCACTCTCCAGTGTTTTGAACCAGGCTTGGGCATCCCATGGTTCACTGGTGCCTGAGAAGTTCTCGGGCTTGACTCTCTGCCACTGGATCAGATAGATTTCTCTCTTTGCATCTGCTGCTGGGGCTACTGGTGCTGTATGCTAGACTGATGGAACCTCGATAACTACTGGGGTTGCTATGTTTGGTTCCGGGGTGACAGTGGGAGTATTCTGCTGATTAGCCTTTAAGGTGTCTATCTCCTGTTGTTGTTCTGCTAGCTGCTTCTGTAACTGAGCCACTACTGCTGTAAGGTTTGGGAGAGGCACTGAACTGCCTGCCTCATGCTGGGGCTCAGTAGCTGGTGCCCTTCTAGCTAGGCGTCCTCGTGCCATTTCTAAAGGAACAAAGGACATACATAACTAAAGCATCATGTTTACATAGCTAATACTATCATGTTAGTTACTATCACAACTAAGAATACTTTAGTTATCTACAAACATGAAAGCAATAAACATAACAAAGTGAGAGGTATTCTTACTTGGAAGCTGCAGGTTCAATGCTGATGTGTGTGAAGGAAGTATAGAACTTTCTGCTCTGATACCACTCTATAACTACCCGCCTTCTATTGGCTAGGCTGTAAGGCCGGACCGTCACATTATGCTGTGCTAAGCTATATCCATGACCATTACTAAGTCTAGGTGCGGAAAACTGTACCAATTTAAAACCTTGCTAAGCTAATACAAGTTCTTGACCCTACATGTGCTAAGGGATGCAATCTAAGGTATACATGACATATCCTGCATCCCCTATGGTCAAGGAGCTGAACTACAAGGTCTCTTGGTCGAAACCCAGCTTCCCAATCGATCCAGATTGAACTCAATCGATTGCAAGCTGTTGAATCGATCCGTGGATCGATTCCGATGGCTTCTGTGCTCGGGTTAATATTCTGGATCGATCGGCTGATCGATCCAGACTGGCCAATCGATCCATTGATCGATTCCAGAGCTCTCTGTTCGTGGGAGCGATTTCCCCGATTGATCGAACGATCAATCCCCAAACTCTCTGTTCGTGACAGAATGCGACTGGATCGATCGGCTGATCGATCCAGAAGCTTACTGTTCGCAGAACCAGGCTCCCAATCGATCCACTGATCGATTGAGGACCCCCAATCGATCCACTGATCGATTGGGGTTTCTGATTTCGCAACAAACTCTAATTTCAGCACTGTTTCGGGCCAAACTCACATACACAAGTTCTACAATAACTGGAAAACATTCTAACAGCAAACAACTAACATTCTAAACATGGTTACTAACAAGATAAGCAGATTTTCTATAATTTCATGCATTTAGATAACTAAATAGGCAAAGAGTAACATAATAAGAAGCACTAAGTTCTTGAATATTCTAGTTCTTCCAAGGTCTTTATTCCAGGTTCCATCCACACACATCTTCCTTGCATTGACCTCCAACCTCCACTAGTCCATCTTTCCTTTACCTTTATCTGCAGTATAAGGAAAAGAGTATCTGTAAGCTTGAGAGCTTAGAAAGAAACCATCTACCTCACAAAACATGCATACGATACGATTTATGCTTTGAAAACATACTATTTGAAATACGCACTGAATATGCTAAAGCATGGCATGACAGACAAAACATAGAAATGAGAAACTGATCATGGCAATAAGTGCTAATCATAAAATATCATGTTGTTTCAATAGAAACTAACCTGATACAAGAGCTGAGCTAAGCTAATATTAAACTGATGCTAAAGTTGTACTGAGTTCACATAACTATGTTGTGAAGTTTTGAAAACTATATTCATAAGTAGATTAAAGTAGTAATCATGCTGATGATGGGCCCGGCATCTCTACGTGCTATGCGCGCATCCCTAACTAAACCCGGGTTTGCAAGTCCCGAATTTAGTAGGGTTATTAGGTTATCTGAACCTAGGGACGACTATGGGAGCCCAACCCAATGGATATCTAATCCAGTACAGTGTCACTGAGAAAGTAAAATACTGAACATAAGCTAATAATTCTTGTCTTGCTTTTACTAGGTTGTCTAACCCAGAACTAGGTTATCTGAACCTAGGGGCAACTGTGGGAGCCCACCCATTGGACGTCTAGTCCCATAAAAGCTGTAGCAAGACTACATAAGCTGTAAAAATACTTCTATTGCATTCATCTAAGCTATTAAAATGCCTATGGTGGCATTTAACTGAGCTAAGCATTTAATCAAACGCTTGATGTGCGCTAATTCACACCCTATTACTGAAAATCTACATACGGCTAAAACAATGCATACAAACATACGACTAGCTACTTATACTGTAGGTGAGGGGTTTCTTACCTCCTGTGCTAGTTTCTTACGATTCTAGTCGCTAGTTTTCCGGTGGAGACGATTCCCTTGACGATCCTCTTGCGTCTACGTACTCTTCTCGCGGAGAGGAACGCCCTCGTGTCGGAGTCATCGCCAGAAAGAGCCCTTATGACCCTAGGGATGGAATCCTAGGCTTGCTTGTGGTTGGCGCCGAGAGATGAGGGAGAAGAGAGGGGCGGTGTGACCAGGGTGAGGGTGAGTTGCCGGAACATGAATAAAAACCAATCCCCACTTAAGTTTCCTATTTATATTAAGTGGTTAATTCGGCCAACTTAAATATAAATATAATTGATTCCCTTTTCTTTCAGCACGACCCTGCTGGGTTCACTTGGTTGCTAGAGTTCACCATAAGTCGTAGGACCCAATAGGTCTCGGGTTCAATTCCTGCATAGGCTATTTTACGATTCTATTTATTTTTGCTACTTCGGCTATTCTAAAAATGTTGTAAAAATATCCTAAAATTCCAGAAAAATACTAGGATATTTCTAATAATTATTTGAGAATTTTTGGGCGTTACAATCCCCCATACGTTATAAAAAGTTTGTCCTCGAACTTAGAATAACTCTGGGTACTTCTGTCTCATACTGACTTCTGTCTGCCAAGTTGCCTCTTCTGCTGTGTGACTTTGCCAAATAACTTTTACTAAGGGTACTTCCTTGTTCCGTAATTTCTTAACTGCTCGGTCTATTATCTGAATAGGCCGACTGTCATAGCTGAGGTCTTCGCGGACTTGTACCGACTGGGGCTCAATCACCTGGTTGGCATCTGGGATATGCTTCTTCACCATAGAGACATGAAATACATTATGGATAGATGACATCTCCTGGGGTAGCTCTAGCTCATATGCTACCTTGCCAACTCTTCTGATGATAAGGTATGGTCCCACATATCTGGGACTTAACTTGCCCTTTTTCCCAAAACGCATTACTCCCTTCATGGGAGCTACTCTGAGGAACACTGTATCCCCAACTGAAAACTCTAGGGGTCTGCGCCGTGTATCAGCATAGCTTTTCTGGCGGTTCTGAGCTGTCTCTATCCTCTGGCGGATCTGCTGTATGACTGCTGTGGTATCTGCTACTAGATCTGTCTGAAGTTCTAGTTCCTTTTGTTCACCACTCTCATACCAGCAGATTGGAGATCTACACCTCTGCCCGTAAAGAGCCTCGTAAGGTGCCATACCGATAGTGGCCTGATAGCTGTTGTTGTATGCAAATTCTGCTAAACTCAGATATTTGCACCAACTTCCCTTGTAGTCTAGGGCACATGCTCGGAACATATCTTCGAGTACCTGATTTACTTGCTCCGTCTGACCATCTGTCTGGGGATGGAAAGACGTGCTGAACTTTAACTTAGTGCCCAATGCTGTCTGTACACACTCCCAGAAGTGAGAGGTGAACCTACTATCTCTATCTGATATAATGGTCCGTGGGACTCCATGTAGTCTGACGATCTCCTTGAGATATAACTGAGCTAGCTGTTCCATGGAGTAGGATATCCTGATAGCTAAGAAGTGGGCTGATTTAGTTAACCTGTCAACTATTACCCAGATGGCATCGAAACCATTCGTGGTTCTAGGTAAGCCCACTATGAAATCCATGGAAATATCTTCCCACTTCCATTCTAGAATCTGAATAGGCTGCAGAACTCCTCCTGGTCTCTGATGTTCTGCCTTGACCCTCTGACAAGTCAGACAGGTGCTAACATATCTAGCGATGTCTCTTTTCATCCCGGGACACCAAAAACGTTTCTTTAGATCTTGGTACATCTTGGTGGAACCTGGATGCATCGCATAAGGAGTCCTGTGAGCCTCGTCTAAAATCTTCCTCTTTAATTCCTCCTGATCTGGAACACAGAGTCTGTCACCGAAGTACAATACCCCACTATCGGACACTCTGAATTCTCTACTTTCTGATTCTGCTAACACTTGCTTGATTTTCTAAATTTCAGGATCCTGCTCCTGAGCTGTCTGAATGTCACCAAGCAAGTTAGATGCTAATGTCATAGTAGAGAGCTGTCCTACTATAAGTTCGAGACCAAAATCTGCGATCTCTTTCTGTAGGGGCGGTGACATGGCTGCTAGGGATAGTAAGGTAGCATCAGACTTTCTGCTAAGTGCGTCTGCCACCTTATTGGCTTTTCCTGGGTGGTAGAGGATATCTATGTCATAATCTTTGACCAGCTCTAGCAATCTACGCTGTCACATATTCAGATCCTTCTGAGTGAAGAAATACTTCAGACTCTGATGATCTGTATACACTCTGCACTCAGCTCCATACAAGTAATGTCTCCAAATTTTGAGAGCGTACACTACTGCTGCAAGCTCAAGGTTATGAGTAGGGTAATTCTTCTCATATTCCTTGAGTTGTCTGGAGGCATAGGCGATCACCTTACCTTCTTGCATCAGTATTTCTCCTAGTCCCAACTTAGAGGCGTCACTATAGATATCAAAGCTGTCGGTGTTGGCTGGTAGAGTCAAAATGGGAGCACTGATCAATCTCCTCTTTAACTCGCTGAAGCTGTTCTCACAGTCCTCTGTCCACTGAAATTTTCTGTTATTTCTAGTAAGAGCTGTCAGTGGGGAGGCTATTCTGGTGAAGTCCTCTACAAACTTTTTGTAATAACCTGTTAGTCCCAGAAAACTCCTGATCTCGCTGGCGTTCTTGGGTCTTTTCCAGTTACTCACAGCTTCTATTTTACTGGGGTCTACCATGATACCATCCCTTGAGATGATGTGACCCAGGAAAGACACCTGATCTAACCAAAATTCACATTTCGTGAACTTGGCGTACAGCTGGTTCTGCTGAAGGGTCTGCAATACTATTCTCAAGTGCTCCGCGTGTTCTTCCTAAGTTCCTGAATAGATAAGAATGTCATCGATAAACACAATAACAAATCTATCTAGGTAGTCCCTAATTACTCGGTTCATGAGGTCCATGAAAGTAGTTAGAGCATTTGTCACGCCAAAGGGCATGACTACGAACTCGTAGTGTCCGTATCTAGTCCTGAATGTTGTCTTGGGTATATCCCCTTCTTTAACTTTCACCTGATGATAACCTGATCTGAGGTCTATCTTAGAGAACACTGTTGCTCCCTTTAGCTGATCAAATAGGTCATCTATTCTGGGAAGATGATACCTGTTCTTGATGGTGACTTGGTTCAGTGCCCGGTAGTCTATGCACAGGCGCATGCTCCCGTCCTTCTTCTTCACGAACAGTACAGGTGCTCCCCATGGTGAGTGACTAGGACGTATGAAGCCCTTCTCAAGCAGCTCCTGTAGTTGCTCATGAAGTTCCTTCAGTTCTGCTGGAGCCATGCGGTAAGGCGCTTTGGAGATAGGATTTGTACCGGGAATGAGTTCTATCTCGAATTCAATCTCCCTGTCTGGTGCTAGGCCTGGTAACTCTTCAGGGAAGACTGCTGGGTAGTCACATACGACTCGGACCTCCTCTAGCTTTCGGTCCTTGTCCTGGCTGCTACTGACTACATGTGCTAAGAATCCCGTACATCCTGAATCCATTAACTTTTGTGCTTTTAGAGCTGAGAGAAACTTCTTGGCCTTTCTCTTGGGTTCTCCAATGTACTCTAATTGTACTTCTGCTTTAGGTTGGAATACGACTGTCTGTTTACGACACTCTATAGAGGCACCGTATCTGATCAGGAAGTCCATTCCAAGGATGACATCATAATCAGTCATATCTAGCACTATCAGATCACAAAAGAGTTCTCTGTCTGCTATAATGACTGGCACTACCCGGAGCCAGTGCGTGGATGTCATAAATTCTCCCGAAGGTAGCGTCGTCAAAAACTGACCACTGAATACCTCTAGGGGTACTGCTAACTTTTCGGCGAATGGCCTGGATATATAAGAATGGGTTGCCCCAGTATCGAATAAGACAGTTGCACTTTGCTGTAAAATACTAATCTGACCTGTAACAACTGTCGAGGTAATCGCTACGTCTTCTCTGGTTAAGGAGTAGATCCTTGCATTCGTCATAGCTGGAGGGGCTTCTAGTCTGCCCTGGCTGATGTGTGGACCATCTAAAATGGCCTGCATCTGATGTAGTTGTGCTGGCTGGCCTCCATACTGTATCGTCTTTGGTTGAGGAAGACTTGTCTTGTTCGGGCATTGCTTAGCCATATGCCCTTCATGTCCACATTCAAAGCATCCTCGTGTGCCCTTGCGACAAACTCCTGGGTGAAATTTCCCACAAGTAGCACATTTGGGATAACTAGGCTGTTTGCTGGCTGGTCCTCCCTTTGGGTAACTCCCTGGTTTGCGCTTATTGCTGGAGTTCCCTTTCCTGTTAGAGCTGTGGCCCTATTGTTTCTGAGTACCTGAGCCTCCTTGCCCTTTGGACTCTGAGAGGACTTGCTTCTGCTGCTTGATATTATTCTGGTAGTGCTCGGTAATCAGAGCACTACTGACTAGTTCTTCGGTGGTTTACGGCCTATGAACGCCACCAGCCACGTTCATTGCTATTTTCGGCCTCAGCATCTTGAGCATCAACCGGACTCGTTCTTTTTCTGTGCTGACTAGTTCGGGGCATAGACGAGCCAGTCTATTGAATTTCTTCACTGCTTCCTTAACTGATAGGTTGTCCTGACGAAACTCAGTGAACTCGTCATTGTGGCGGTTTGTGACCTGCATGTGAAAGAACTCCTCGAAAAATTCTTTCTCGAAGTCATCCCATGTCATCTGGTTCACTGGGCGCTTCGCTCTAATTCTCTCCCACCACATACGTGCATCTCCTGTCAAGCAGAAGGAGGCACACTTCACCTTTTCATGCTCTGGCCAGTCCAGAAGCTCCATCGTACTCTCCAGTGTTTTGAACCAGGCTTGAGCATCCCATGGTTCACTGGTGCCTGAGAAGTTCTCGGGCTTGACTCTCTGCCACTGGATCAGATAGGCTTCTCTCTTTGCCTCTGCTGCTGGGGCTACTGGTGCTGTAGGCTGGACTGGTGGAACCTCTATAACTACTGGGGTTGCTATGTTTGGTTCCGGGGTGACAGTGGGAGTATTCTGCTGATTAGCCTTTAAGGTGGCTATCTCCTGTTGTTGTTCTGCTAGCTGCTTCTGTAACTGAGCCACTACTGCTGTAAGGTCTGGGGGAGGCACTGAACTGCCTGCCTCATGCTGGGGCTCAGTAGCTGGTGCCCTTCTAGCTGGGCGTCCTCGTGCCATTTCTAAAGGAACAAAGGACATACATAACTAAAGCATCATGTTTACATAGCTAATACTATCATGTTAGTTACTATCACAACTAAGCATACTTTAGTTATCTACAAACATGAAAGCAATAAACATAACAAAGTGAGTGGTATTCTTAATTGGAAGCTGCAGGTTCAATGCTGATGTGTGTGAAGGAAGTATGGAACTTTCTGCTCTGATACCACTCTGTAATGAACCACCTTCTACTGGCTAGGCTGTAAGGCCGGACCGTCACATTATGCTGTGCTAAGCTTGTTACGCCCGCCCTCCCTACTAACCCTAAGGGACGGGGCTACGATACTCTACGTACATATTACAGCGGAAGACTTAAAATAATTTTTCTTAGATTAATAAAAACTTTTCTTTTGTTTGCATATCCGAACTACACTAATATGGTTTCCATAACATGATAACAAGATAAATAAAAACATAACATCAAGTCAACCATGTAGTACTACAATTTATGAAACCAAAGTGTAATTCCTAAAAGTTCTTAAAGCAGGTTCTTATTTGGTTGCCTAGCCACCGCCACACACATCTCTTTGCCTCTCCTGCTGCTCCTTTAGCTCATCCAGCTTTTTCCTTTATCTGCGGTACAAGGAAAGTAAGCTGTGAGCACTCATGGCTCAGTAAGTTCCTTTCCTACTCACTAAAACCAAAAATCATTACATAATCAAAGAATATATCAACATAACATGATCTCAACTAGTCATGGCATAACATATCATACTCTTTAATCATATCATGCAACATAACAAAATCATAATTAGTCATGGCATATCATCTCTTAAAGCATAGCATGAAATATAACATAATCATATCTAATCATGGCATCTCATCCCTTAAAGCATAGCATGGAACATATCATAGTCATATCTAATCATGACATATCATAAATCATAGCATTATCACAACATGATCATAAAGTATATGCAATATGATTTTGAAAACATGTATCCGAAAAACATGTGTATGTCTCATGATCTTTAAAACCATTTCTTCTTACATATATATTTGAACATAATATCAACATATTGGGGATCCCGGCTTAGTACCACATACATACATAATGTGCGCATCCTAAGTAGATCCAAGGTAGCTAGTCTTGATCCTACTAGGAAACTAGGTCCGTAGCTCGACCTAGGGGCACGTAAGGAGCCCACCCTTTACTAGGCCCGTAATTCGACCTAGGGGCGTATAAGGAGCCCACCCTTTTGGTACAAGCCATTCAAAGTAAAATACATGTCATAGTTATACATATCATATATCATACAAGCATGCATCACTTAGGCATACATCATATAAAAGTATGCATCACTTAGGCATACATCATGTCATAAAGGTATGCATCACTTAGGCATACATCATATAAAAGTATGCATCACTTAGGCATACATCATGTCATAAAAGTATGCATCACTTAGGCATACATCATATAAAAGTATGCATCACTTAGGCATACATCATATTAACATGCATATCATAAAAGCATACATATTTTAAGCACATAGCATATCATCAAAGTATGCATATTTCCTTCCACATAGCATATCATAAAAAGCATGCATATTCTAAGCATATAGCATATCATCAAGCATGCATATTCTAAGCACATAACATATCATCAAAGCATGCATATTTCTAAACACATATCATATCATAAAAAGGTATAAATCACAAGCATACATGGTTAAGCATAAGGGTGTATCATGTGATTATACTATCATAAGAAACATGGTAACATAGTTAACTTGAGTTCTAAGCTTCCTAAACCCTTGGGTTCCTATCATGGCCGAACCCCCCTTAGGTCTCAATTTAGGTAAAAACAACCTCCAAGCATGTGAAACATAAATTATCATTACATGAATTTCATAGGAAGCATTATAAGTATGATTTACTTGGTTTCTAAGTTCTCCAAGTCCTTAAACTCATGTGGCCGAACCCTATCAGTATATAAACAAGGTCCCAAATGTCATGAAAGTATGGAAACCTTAAACCACATTTATAGCATTTTTTCCAAGTAACATAGTAAGCGTATTGAGCTAGTTCCTAAGTCCTTCAAGCCCTTAACATATGTCATAGTCAAACTTTTAACAAGTATTCATGAGGGCTAAAAACAAACATACAAGCATGTGAACTTGAACTAACATCATGTATAAATTCATAACAAAACATTATACAACATGTATGGCCGAAACTTACCCTAGCCTCAATTAGGTCATTAAACAACATATAGCATGGGAACTTTGTCTTTCTACTTATCATATTCCATGTCAAGTGACATAAGAATATTTAATTCTTGTTCTAGGGTTTCTAGGGCATCTATTCCTTCATGGCCGAAACATACAATAGTTCATTTAGGTCATGGAAAAATTATACAAGCATGTGACACAATCAACACATTATCCTATTTTCATAAGAAGAACTTTTAACACATTTGGTTTCATTTCTAAGGCCTCTAGGTCTTTTAAACCCTACTTGGCCGAAACTCAATAGTATATAAACTTGCTTCAAATAGCCTAAAAGCATAAGAAATCATACAAGTTTCATAGCATGTATAAAGACAAGCATAATAAACATACATGTGAATTGTGTCTTAGGCTTCCTAGGTTTCTTTCCCTTTTTCTTTTATTTTTCCTCATGGCCGAAACCTACCATTCTTTAAACTAGGTTTTAAGTGGCCTAAAGCATGGAAAACCTAAGTAAGTTTCATGGCAAAAATTACTAAGAACATCATATACAAAGTTGGTTCATAAACAAGCTAGGACCCTTGTGATCCTACATGTCATATATCATGTAACTAATTTTCCTATACTCAATTTAATCATAAGAACATTAAACAACTTTCATATCATAATATCACAGAGGTCTTGAGCATATTATAATTTTGTTTATGTTGGATCGAGACGCGCTAGAGGGGGGGGGGGTGAATAGCGCTCGTGGCTATTTGTTCGATTATCGGAATCGTAAAACGTTCGTAGAGTAATTAAAGCAGCGGAATAAAGGAAACAAACACAAGAACACAGTGGTTTACTTCGTTCGGAGCCTAGGTTGACTCCTACTCGAAGGCCCGCGATCCTTGATCGCTTTCCGTGGGCAACAACTATAATTTCGTATGAATATTACAGATTAATTACAAAATGTAACTGCAATTAAAATTATACCGACAACAGTAGTAGAAAAGAAATCTGAGTTTCGGGTCGTCGGAATATTGCAACAGCACTTCGGAAGCAGCACTTGAGCAGAACACAGCAGAATGGAAGCTTGGAAGTTGTATCTTGAAGCTGCTGGTCGAGACCCCTTATAAAGGGGGTTCAAGGCGCCTTATACTGTTCACCAAGGCGCCTTGAACGAGCCGAGTCACCCGCGTAGATCAGCACGGACCTGATCGAACTCTATCTGGTTCAAGGCGCCTTCAGCCTATCCAAGGCGCCTTCAACCTCCGGTCCAAGGCGCCTTGAACTCCATTCAAGGCGCCTCCAGTCTGCTGCGCTGGCCTTTTCCTGGCTCGCACCCGAGGCGCCTCCAAGCTCCATGGAGGCGCCTCGGCACTGTTCATCCGAGGCCTTTTTTCCACTTTGGTCCCTGCAAGATATGTTAATCCCAAAAATATCCTGCAGCACAAAGTTAGCACAAAACAGAAATATTTGACAGTCTCTGGACTGTCCGAGTCTGACTTCAGGTTTCCTACCGGAAACCCTAGGTCGATCCGACGCCTACTGTTCCCTCTACGGGGAACGCGTCCTCACCTACTCCACTCAGGATATTTACCTGTTGCCAGTACGATCCTCCAGATTGACTAGACTTTTTCTCGGCATTCGATGCTTCCGGACTTTCTGCTGAACATCCGCTTCACCGGCCAGTTCACACTTTCACCTGGTTCGCGACACCAGGACTTTCCACCTAGGGTTACCACCCCCTAGGACTTTTGCCTGAAGTCATCGACCTGCCAAGACTTTCCGCATAGGGTTACCACCCCCTATGACCTAGGGTTACCACCCCCTAGGGTTTTACCTTGCCTAACCGCAGTTAGGACTTTCCTGAAACACTCAGCAAAAGCTGTCAGATAACAAAGCACCTTAACTTTGAATCCTTTGCCATTATCAAAACTTAGGTTCGATCGTCAGATGCTTCCTGCACCAATAATCTCCCCCTTTTTGATTATGGCAACACGTAATTCAAAGTTAAGAAAAACATATGTAATAACTGCATAAAGTTAACCCAGCTCAAGTAAATAAAATGCAATAACAGTTAAGCTGGAAACTTTGTACTTTGTAATATTAGACTCCCCCTTAATAAAAGCCCTCCTTTTATTAAATACTTTGAATTTAACTTTAATTTGCCTACTCTCTGCTTTGAATTTTCCTTTAACTTTAATTTACCTACTCTCCCCCTTTGCCATATATAAAAAATAAACCAGTTTGAAAGTAGATTTGTATTTTTCTGAAGGAAAATTTTCAAAGAGGGAAAAAGATAAATTTTCTTCTTAGCAAAAATGACTTAGCTTTTTGAATTTTGGAATTTGCCAAATTTGAAAATACTTAGCTATATATTCAGCTTCGAAATGATTTGTATTGAGAAAATATTTTGCCAAATAGCTAAGTTTAGAGTACAATCTAACTAAGTCTAGTTAAAATAGTCTTAAAATTAACTAAGTTTGAAAATATGAGTATTTGAATTTTCAATAAAAGGATTTGCTTAGAAGTTATAAAATATGAGGTCACTTAAAAAAAACTTTAAAACGTTATAAAAAGATGACTAGATTTGAATACTCAATTACATGGACACGTTTTTTGAAAAACTGTAATTAAGTTTTGAATACTCATTTTGAAGAACCTTTGATATTAAAGAATAATATTTAGTTTTAGGATAGAGGGAGTAGCAGTAGTTTGTTTTCTAGTCCAAGCATGAGTCAAATTAAATTATTGAGTTTAATTTGATTAAGTATCAGAGCCTTAAAATAATCAGGTAAGGTAATTTGATTAGAACCTTAAAGTACAATCATGCTTAAAAAAATTGAAACACACTTTTTCCAATTGTCTAACCTTTAGCTACTTGCTGATTGCCTAGAGGGCAGTAGCTTTCACATGGTTAGTCAAATTAAGTCCATTTGGTCTAGTTAGAATTGGCTAGAGCTGGAAGACTTGACTTGATTATTATTTATGATGTGTTTAACGCCCAGACTCAAATCGATGCACAAATATAAGCATTCCTGAGTCCAGGCTGTACCCTATGCATCTCACGCCATTCTAAGTTTGTCAAACACAAGCAAGGTATACCTAGGTGATTGTGAGATGCTCTGGCTTTAATCTAGGGGTACATGATATCTAGGGGAAAACCTAGGTGTAATCCGAATTTTTGAAAATTCTAAGAAATTGGAATTTTGAAATAAGTATTTTCCTAGAATTTTAAAAGTAAATGATAAACCAAAAATAAAAAAACATTGTCTATTCTACCCAACACATTCCTATTTGTCTTCTAAGTGAGCTGAACTCAAGTTCAGGTAAGGGTTTTGTAAAAATGTCAGCTAGATTTGATTTTGACTCAACATAGTTGAGTATAATATCACCCTTAGCTACATGATCTCTTACAAAATGGTGCTTCACTTCTATATGTTTAGTCCTAGAGTGATGAATTGGGTTTTTTGTTAAATTTATGGAACTTATATTATCAATTGAGATTTTTGTGTTATGATAGTTCAGTTGATAGTCTTTAAGAGTGTGCATCATCCAAAGCAATTGAGATGTGCATTCACCTAAGGCTATATATTCAGCTTCAGTGGTAGATAAAGCAACACAATGTTGCTTTCTACTTGACCAACTTACTAGGCATTGTCCTAGAAATTGACAACTACCACTTGTGCTTTTTCTATCTAACTTGCATCCGGCGTAATCCGAGTCAGAATAGCCAAGAAGGTCAAAGGTGCAAGTTCTAGGGTACCAGAGTCCTATATTTAGAGTACCTTTAATGTACCTAAGTATTCTTTTAACATAGGTTAAATGTGACTCTTTTGCACAAGATTGGTATCTTGCGCACATACCAACCGCAAATAATATGTCGGGTCGGCTTGCAGTTAGGTAAAGCAAGCTTCCTATGGCACTCCTATAGTACTTTGGATCTACTGGTTTTCCTTCAGGGTCAGAGTCTATGTTAATGTTGGTGGCCATTGGAGTATTTATTATTTTTGAATTTTCCATGCAGAATTTTTTAATTAATTCCTTTGCATATTTAGTTTGATAAATGTATATACCATCTTTAGTTTGTTTTATTTGTAAGCCTAAGAAAAAATTAAGTTCACCAACCATACTCATTTCAAATTCATTTTCCATTAATCTAATAAATTCTTTTAAAAATTTAGAGTTATTTGATCCAAAAATTATATCATCAACATAGATTTGAGCTATGAAGATGTCTTTTTCTACAGTTTTTACAAATAGAGTTGGGTCTATTTGACCATGGTTGAAACCTTTGGATATTAAGTGATTTGATAATCGTTCATACCATGCCCTACGGGCTTGTTTAAGTCCGTACAAGGCCTTTTTTAACTTAAATACATGATTAGGATATCCTAAGTCCTCAAATCCTGGGGGTTGGCTTACATATACTTCCTCCTTAATAAATCCATTTAAGAATGCTGACTTGACATCCATTTGGTATAGTTTAAATCCTTTGTTTGCTGCATAGGCTAACAACATTCTAATGGATTCGAGCCTAGCTACTGGGGCATAGGTTTCATCATAGTCCAAACCTTCAACTTGGCTAAATCCTTTAGCTACAAGCCTAGCCTTATTTCTAATTATTTCGCCTTGATCATCTAGCTTGTTTCTACATACCCATTTTGTATCGATTATTGATTTATTTGAGGGTTTAGATACAAGTTCCCAGACTTGATTTCTCTCAAATTGGGCTAACTCTTCCTGCATAGCTATGATCCAGTCCGGGTCAGGTAGTGCTTCTTCTATTGTTTTTGGTTCGATTTTAGAAATTAGGGCAATCTGACTGTGGATTCTATAGGAGGATCTAGTTCTGACTCCTAGATTTGGATCACCCAAAATTTGATCAGATGGGTGAGAGGTGCTGGCCCTAGTTGGTCTTATAAGTTGGTCAGGGGCTGGTTCCTCTGGTTTATTAAGATTTGGTTGAATTTCATCATCTTCTATTTTTCTTGGATCAATATCGACATTCTCATTTATATTTGGTAGATTATTTCTTCATCAAATATTATATTAGTTGTTTCTTCAACTTTTAGGGTGTTTTGATTGTAGACTCTATTGGCTCGACTGTTTGAGGAGTATCCTAAAAATATTCCTTTGTTAGATTTGGGTGTGAATTTTCTTAAATAATCTTTAGTATTTAAAATGTGAACTTTACTTCCAAATACTTTTAAATAATTTAAGTTAGGAATTTTATGATAATATAGTTTTTTCTTGTGAAATTTGTTGATCAAAATTCGGTTTTGAATATGATTTTCAGTATTTATTGCTTCTTCCCAGAATTGGTGATTTAAATTATATTCATTTAACATGGTTCTAGCGGCTTCTTGTAGAGTTCTATTTTTACGTTCCACCAGACCATTTTGTTGGGGGGTTCTAGGACATGAAAATTCATGTTGATATCCATTTATTTTACAAAATTGGGTAAATTTATGATTTTCAAATTCCCCTCCGTGATCACTTCTTATTCTTTTAATTTTAGTATCTTTTTCATTTTCTATTAATTTACAAAAGTTACTAAATATTTCATAGGTTTCATCTTTAGTTTTTAGGAATTTTACCCATGAAAATCTAGAGTAGTCATCAATTATTACTAAGCAATACTGGTTCTTGCTTAGTGACTTAGCTCCATGTGAATCAAATAAGTCAAGGCGAAGGAGCTCAAGTAAGGAGCTGGTTCTTTCAAGATTTGTTGATTTGTGTGTTGACTTAGTTTGTTTTCCTTGTTGACAAGCATTACAGATAGAATTTTCAATGAATTTTAGGTTTGGTAAACCTTTAACTAGACCATTATGACTCATTTTTGAAATGAGTCTAGTGTGAGTGTGACACAATCTTTTGTGCCACAAAGCAGTTTCCTCTTCTTGTGTTAGAAAACACTTTGTTGAGGATGTCGGTAGATTAATTGAATACATATTATTTATCCTAAGTCCCTTAAGTAAGATTTCAGGATTTTCAATGTTTTTAACTAAACACCTGGTTTTGTCAAAAGTTACTATGTATCCGCTATCACATAATTGACTTATACTTAGTAAATTAAACTTGAAATTTTCAACTAAAAGGACTTTTCGAATAATAAAATCAGAGTTGAGTTCGATATTACCTCTTCCGATTACCTTAAGTTGACCTTCGTTACCGAATGCAACTGATCCTAAGTTCTTGTACGTGAGTTTAGTAAACTTTAATTTATCTCCAGTCATGTGTCTGGAGCAGCCACTATCCAACATCCATTGATCCAATTCCTACATAGGAAGTGGTTGAATTGTTTTAATGGATTTCACGATAGTTAAATTGAAGTAAACTTGTTAGAGATAAATTTTGAAGGAGTTTTGAAATTGAATTTTTAAAATAATTTTGAAATTGAGTTTTAAAATAATTTTGAAATTGAGTTTTGAAATAATTTTGAAATTGAGTTTTGAAATTGAGTTTTGAAATAATTTTGAAATTGAGTTTTGAAATAATTTTGAAATTTGTTTTGAAATTGAGTTTTAAAATAATTTTGAAATTGAGTTTTGAAATGATTTTGAAAGGATTTTTTTTTTTCTTAAATAATTTTCAAATGAATTTTATTACTTAGTCATCTCACCCGATCTAAATTTTCAATCAGGGAATCCTATGATTGATGTGAGATGATTTATTGTTGAATTCAGGAGTTTGGTTTAACTTTGTGTTAGATTCAGATTTGGCTTTGGGTTCAACAAGTAAGCATTCTTTGGATAAACTTCTGGGCTATGGTGAGTCACAAGGAGCTCATTAAAGTAACCATGCCTTCGAGGTTTTCCAAATAGTCCTACCCATTGAACTTAATACCAATCCTTGGTCTAACTAGTCAGGATCCATTTAAGGGTAGCTTCGGTCAGTTCCACTTGGCCAAATGCACCAGGTCGAAGCCATATCTTCCTAGACATGCGATGCCCAAGCTTCCCTAACGTACTATCATCCAAAAACTTCACCAGTACTGTGGTTCAAGTTAACCTTAGTCCGTTTTAATCTAACCTTAATTACCCTGCCGGGTAATCTACTCTTGTTTTACCCATTTCGGGTAGATTAGGTTCAGTTACCCTGCCGGGTAGTTTAGTTGGGGGTGCCAGTGAGTCTTGGATCCTCCATCTTTATTTTAATTTAATTTCGAATCTTGAATTTATAACTTAATTTTGAAGTTGATTTTAATTTTGAGTTTTGAATTTATAATTTAATTTTGAATTTCAATTTCGAATCTTGAATTTAACTTTAATTTCAATTTAGAATTTAGAATTTTAAATTTTTAGGATTGTTTTTCTTTTTGCTCCCCCTAGATCATGGCCTCGATATGGTCTATCGAGGTAGTATATTTGATCCTTCGGAACTCAGTATTGGCCAAGTCCAACTTGATTGACCAAGTTAGACTTGGAGACCCATGCTTGGACTAATTTAATACTTTATTTGTTTATTAGTGATAAATAAGATCTATATTTACTTTTGTATCCCAACCCAGTTCTGTTGTAGACGGCTCTTTGTGTCCCAAGAATCAAGTCCAAATTCTTGGAGCCCAAAGTAAACCGTTCTAAGGTATTTTCTAAATCTTTAACCTGATTTGTTAAACTTGAATTTTCTTCCTCAAGTTTTTGAACTTGAGTTGAGTCTGACTCTGGTCAGGTAAGGGTTTGGTGTTAGCCACTTCTTTAAGGACACTTACTTCCTTTAGAAGTGACTTAACTTTCAGGTTTGACTTAGCTAATTTGCGCAATAAATAGCTAACTAAAATGTTCAACCGGGAGATACTTACAGCGGGGTCTGGTCCTTCGGAAACGGATACGGATCCGTGGCTTTGATCGGACTCTGCTTCAGACTCGCTCTCGCATCCGTATTCGACGACTTGGTCCCGGGCCATTAATGCGAGTAGACTCATTTGTTCGAGCTCGTCGTCGTCGTCCTCCGATGAAGATTCGTCCCATGTTGCCTTAAGGACCTTTTTCCTTCTTTGCTTTTTGACCTCCTTCAGGTTAGGGCAGTTGGATTTGATGTGCCCTCTTTGGTTACACCCGTAGCATGTAACTTCAAACTTCATCTTTGTATTTTGTGGGCCTTCCTTTGATTTTACTGCCTTCTTTAGATCCCTTTTGTCGAATCCTTTTGTCTTGTAGAGCTTCTTCACGAGGTTTACCAGCTCGGTTATAATGTCACCTTCTTCATCGTCAGAGTCTGGTTCAGCTTCCGATGCTGGTTCGGTTCTCCGTCGTGGTCTCGGTTCCCGGGTTCGGCTTGTACCTGCAACCAACGCAATACCTTTCCATTAGTCTGCTCGTGAAGTTCAAATTCACTAAAAAGTTCATCTAGTTTTAAAGAAGATAAATCCTTGGAAACTTTGTAGGCATCTACCATTGATGCCCACAATGTATTCCTTGGACACGAGTTTAGTGCATACCTTATTACGTCCCGATTTTCTATCTTCTGGCCAATTCCGTGAAGAGAGTTAAGGATGTCTTGTATTCTCGCGTGAAGAGAACTCGCCGTTTCGCCTTCCTGCATTTTTAGATTATATAATTTATTAAGTAAAAGATCTCTTTTGCTTACCTTGGTGTCGTCAGTGCCTTCGTGGAGTTCGATTAGCTTTTCCCAGAGCTCCTTTGCAGAGGAGAACGGGCCAACTCTGTTGAGTTCTTCCTTGGTAAGACCACACTGGAAGGTGCAGGTAGCTTTGGCGTCGGCTTCTACATTTTTTATTAGAGAAGCGTCCCACTTCTCACAGGGTGTAGTTTTGCCGTCGTCATCGACTGGCAGTTTCAGTCCCGTCTTTATGATCATCCACGTTTCGAATTGTATCTTTAGATACGTTAAAATCCTCTCCGGAGAATAGCGGGGGGCGTACAGTGCTGAAACCCTCTTGTTGGGCCATTTATAATATGTAACAAAAGAAAACAACAGAATATGTTCCAAGACTAAGTCTTGGATTAGTAGTGCTGGAATAAAGAATAATAAAAACGAACTCGAGTGGTGTTGCACCTACTTCGAGCAAAAGTCGATTCGAGGGAAACAAAAATTAGAATATAGCTATAAGGCTAAATTCTAATTCGACTCCGAAAACGAAAAAACTGCGAAAAATTTGTTTTGAAAGGTGGTTGCACCAATTCAAAACGACCCCGCTCTGATACCAATTGTTGGATCGAGACGCGCTAGAGGGGGGGTGAATAGCGCTCGTGGCTATTTGTTCGATTATCGGAATCGTAAAACGTTCGTAGAGTAATTAAAGCAGCGGAATAAAGGAAACAAACACAAGAACACAGTGGTTTACTTCGTTCGGAGCCTAGGTCGACTCCTACTCGAAGGCCCGCGATCCTTGATCGCTTTCCGTGGGCAACAACTATAATTTCGTATGAATATTACAGATTAATTACAAAATGTAACTGCAATTAAAATTATACCGACAACAGTAGTAGAAAAGAAATCTGAGCTTCGGGTCGTCGGAATGTTGCAACAGCACTTCGGAAGCAGCACTTGAGCAGAACACAGCAGAATGGAAGCTTGGAAGTTGTATCTTGAAGCTGCTGGTCGAGACCCCTTATCAAGGGGGTTCAAGGCGCCTTATACTGTTCACCAAGGCGCCTTGAACGAGCCGAGTCACCCGCGTGGATCAGCACGGACCTGGTCGAACTCTATCTGGTTCAAGGCGCCTTCAGCCTATCCAAGGCGCCTTCAACCTCCGGTCCAAGGCGCCTTGAACTCCATTCAAGGCGCCTCCAGTCTGCTGCGCTGGCCTTTTCCTGGCTCTCACCCTAGGCGCCTCCAAGCTCCATGGAGGCGCCTCGGCACTGTTCATCCGAGGCCTTTTTTTCCACTTTGGTCCTTGCAAGATATGTTAATCCCAAAAATATCCTGCAGCACAAAGTTAGCACAAAACAGAAATATTTGACAGTCTCTGGACTGTCCGAGTCTGACTTCAGGTTTCCTACCGGAAACCCTAGGTCGACCCGACGCCTACTGTTCCCTCTACGGGGAACGCGTCCTCACCTACTCCACTCAGGAGATTTACCTGTTGCCAGTACGATCCTCCAGATCGACTGGACTTTTGCTCGGCATTCGATGCTTCCGGACTTTCTGCTGAACATCCGCTTCACCGGCCAGTTCAGACTTTCACCTGGTTCGCGACACCAGGACTTTCCACCTAGGGTTACCACCCCCTAGGACTTTTACCTGAAGTCATCAACCTGCCAAGACTTTCCGCATAGGGTTACCACCCCCTATGACCTAGGGTTACCACCCCCAAGGGTTTTACCTTGCCTAACCGCAGTTAGGACTTTCCTGAAACACTCAGCAAAAGCTGTCAGATAACAAAGCACCTTAACTTTGAATCCTTTGCCATTATCAAAACTTAGGTTCGATCGTCGGATGCTTCCCGCACCAACAGTTTAAGCTTTTCTAACTATCCATCTTATCATGGCCAAAAATCTAAAATAAGAGTTCATGAATTTGTAGCAATGTTCAACATGCAATTCTTTAAGAAAACTCTATATTCTATCATACAAACATGGTTACTTAAAATTTAAAGGTCTTCCTAACCCTAAGCCCTTTTCTTGGCCGAAACATATAAATGGATTTCTTTTGGTTCCAAGTAACTTTTAAGCAAGAAAACCAATAAAAGATCCTTAATAGTTCATGGAGAGAATCTTGCATTAGTTTGGTTACACAATATTTTCCCTAACCTCTTTAAAATATTTTTGGCCGAAATTCTAGGGTTAGGTACTCCTCTGATCAAGCATCATTTAGGTATAAAAACATGAAGAAAATCCTTCCTACATAGCATAGAAAAATATCATGAAATAAGGACTTGTTTAAACCTTCCTAGATTTGAAAACCCTTTCCTTGGCCGAATTTTTCTTAAATTCCTTCCTAGGTTTTCTAATCCTTATAAAATCCGAAAATCACATAAAAAGCCTTGTACCACAGGTGAGGGGAAGCTTACATCCTTTTCGCTTGTCGATCTAAGGTATGGTGATGGAAGAAGTAGCCTCTTCTTCTAGTTCCTTTCCCTTGATTCCCTTGCTTAGTCCTCCTTGTATCTTAGGCATTCTTAGGAGAAAACCTTGGCTTTGGGGCCGAAGATGGAGGAGAGGGGACTGATGGTTTCGGTGAGGGAGAGGAAGAATGAGAGAAAATGAGAGAAAAATAACCTTCTCTTTTCTTGCTCCCTTTTATGTTAAGGGGGAAGAGGTAGCAAAATTGATTTTTGCTTTCCTTCTCCCTTAGCCTTTTTTTTTCCTATTTCCTATTTATTTTATTTATTCATTTATTCTTACCATTCATGATGAAATAAGGGGGATTGAATCCTCTTAATTCCCTCTTTAAATTTTCGGCAACAACAAAGAGGAAGAAAGAGAGAAAGGGAGGAAGACAAGTTGCCTTTCTCTTGCTCCTTTCTTGTTTTCTTTTGGCTAGCTTTTACTCTTACCTTTATCATGAGTTTCCCTCCTTTGTTATCAACATCTTCTCTCTATCCCAATTGGTTTCTACTAATTAATTCTATGAAATATAATATAAGAGGTTCATGGTTCAATCCTTGACCTCCTCTTCTTTTTATTTCATTTTATTTCTTTTTGCTTCAACTCACTTCCTATTATTTTTCTAAGGAAAAATCCCACATTCATATATTTATCTTACAAGCTTAGTGGGTATTACAAAGCTATATCCATGACCATTACTAAGTCTAGGTGCGGAAAACTGTACCAATTTAAAACCTTGCTAAGCTAATACAAGTTCTTGACCCTACATGTGCTAAGGGATGCAATCTAAGGTATACATGACATATACTGCATCCCCTATGGTCAAGAAGCTGAACTACAAGGTCTCTTGGTCGAAACCCAGCTTCCCAATCGATCCAGATTGAACTCAATCGATTGCAAGCTGTTGAATCGATCCGTGGATCGATTCCGATGGCTACTGTGCTCGGGTTAATATTCTGGATCGATCGGCTGATCGATCCAGAATGGCCAATAGATCCATTGATCGATTCCAGAGCTCTCTGTTCGTGGGAGCGATTTCCCCGATCGATCGAACGATCGATCACCAAACTCTCTGTTCGCGACAGAATGCGACTGGATCGATCGGCTGATCGATCCAGGAGCTTACTGTTCACGACAGAATGCGACTGGATCGATCAGCTGATCGATCAAGAAGCTTACTGTTCGCGGAACCAGGCTCCCAATCGATCCACTGATCCATTGAGAGCCCCCAATCGATCCACTGATCGATTGGGGTTTCTGATTTTGCAACAAACTCTGATTTCAGCACTGTTTCATGCCAAACTCACATACACAAGTTCTAAAATAACTGGAAAACATTCTAACAGCAAACAACTAACATTCTAAACATGGTTACTAACAAGCTAAGCAGATTTTCTATAATTTCATGCATTTAGATAACTAAATAGGCAAAGAGTAACATAATAAGAAGCACTAAGTTCTTGAATATTCTAGTTCTTCCAAGGTCTTTATTCCAGGTTCCATCCACACACATCTTCCTTACATTGACCTCCAGCCTCCACTAGTCCATCTTTCCTTTACCTTTATCTGCAGTATAAGGAAAAGAGTATCTGTAAGCTTGAGAGCTTAGTAAGAAATCATCTACCTCACAAAACATGCATACGATACGATTTATGCTTTGAAAACATGCTATTTGAAATACGCACTGAATATGCTAAAGCATGGCATGACAGACAAAACATAGAAATGAGAAACTGATCATGGCAATAAGTGCTAATTATAAAATATCATGTTGTATCAATAGAAACTAACCTGATACAAGAGCTGAGCTAAGCTAATATTAAACTGATGCTAAAGCTGTACTGAGTTCACATAAGTATGTTGTGAAGTTTTGAAAACTATATTCATAAGTATATTAAAGTAGTAATTGTTGATACAGTCTGACCTGGCTGTTGTTTTGATGTTGACACTGATTTAAGTTTGTATCAGACATTAATTAAACTCAGACTGATTGATGATCAAGGTTGATCATGAGGAGAGGAAAAGTCCAAGTACGGATACTTGGCACGCAAAGTCAGAGAGGGCTCGGTAGCTCGTTCTCTGGACCGGACGAAGTCAGAGAGGGCTCGGCAGCTCGTTCTCCGGACTAGGTCAGAGAGGGCTCGGTAGCTTGTTCTCTGGACCAGACGAAAGAGGGGTCACTGCTCTCCGACTAGGTCGAGAGGGCTCGTAGCTCGCTCCGGACCGGACGAAGTCGGAGAGGGCTCGGCAGCTCGTTCTCCGGACTAGGTCGAGAGGGCCTGTGAGCTCGTTCTATGGACCGGACGGCCGGAGAGGGCTCGGCACTGCTCGTGACTAGTCGAGAGGGCTTGGTAGCTCGTTCTCTGGACCGGAAGATGTTAGGGTTGGGAGACTCTAAAACTAACACAGAGCTATGGATCGGTCCATTGACCGATCCAGTGAAACTCTGGTTGTCCGGATCGGTCCACGGACCGATCCAAGGATATTTGTTTCGACGGCCTCGGACCGATCAGAACCACACGTAATGTTTTTGGGTTATCCGACGGTCGCGGACCGATCAAGAACCACGTACATTCTGGTTATCTGATCGGCCTGCATCGATCGTAAAGAAGCGATCGTAAACGCGACTCAAAGCGAGAGGGTGGATCGGTCCGTGGACCGATCCATACATAGCCGATCGGTCCACGCATCGATCGATTTTCCCGACCGATCGGATGTGTCCCGATCACCCAGAGCTGGATCGATCTCGACCGATCCACGCCGATGACATTTGTATTCTACCGCTTTCCGCAACTTCGATTTCTCGAACTAACGATCTGCTGTGAGCTTTTTGAGTTACAGGTTGCAGGTATCATGACGATGCTTGAATTCAAATTAAGGTCTATCAGAGGAATAAGACAAAATGGTTTTTCTACTGAGCTTGGCTGCAAATGGTGCATTTGAAGCATCAACGGATACTGGCGATCTGGGTGTGTTCTGGCTGCAATCAGCTTGACTCCTTGGCATTGGTTCGAGCTCAGAAGACACCAGTGAAGACCATGGATGGTATTGGTGTGAGTTCAGAGGACCAGATGAGGAGGAGGAGTGATTGGCGACGCCTGAGTTGATTGCAGTGATTGGATACAGGTTGCAGCGATTCTATGCAGCTTGCAGTGATTCGATGCAGGCAAACGCAGTAAAGAAAGCAGAGAAATAAGGAGAAAGAAGAGAGGTTGGGGTAATGTTTTTGCATTGCAAACTCTCTGTCGTCGATTAAGCAAGGGCGCTGTGTGTTTGAGCTCTTGGCTGAGGAATCCTTTTGTCTTTGCGCGTTGTTTTCATTGTGGCTGTGAGTTCATTTGTTCATTCCTTTAGCCACAAAGCTCTGTAAGTCTGTGCTTCATTTCATATCATTTTCTGTGACTTTTGTGGAGAGGTTGCTCCACCGAGAAGGAGAAATACTTAGCCGAAATTTGTCCGGGGTGTGATCTACCGAAAGATCAAGGGATCGTCCACCTTACGGACACGCCGAGGAGTAGGGGCAAGTTATCCCCGAACCTCGTACATCGTTTTGTTAGTGTTGGTTGGTTTTCTTTCCTTGCATCAGTTTTTGTTTTTTTTATTTCCGCTGTGTTAACCAAGTTTTATGAGAAAATTCTTTGAGTTTTAGTGGTGGCTATTCACACCCCCCCTCTCTAGCCATCCGAAGATCCTAACAAGTGGTATCAGAGCAAGACACTCTTCATCCGGATTAACACCCTAAAGAGCAAGAAGATGGCTATGAAGGAAGGTTTTAGTACCAATCGCCCACCCTACTTCGATGGAGCAGATTTCCAATATTGGAAGAGTCGTATGGAGTATTATCTCAAGACCGACATCTCCATGTGGTTCTCGGTCAAGGAAGGTTTCACACCTCCGAAGGATGAAGAAAGTAAGGAACTAGAGTCATCGAGGTGGTCCGCCGAGCAAACTCGCAAAGGACAAGCCGATGCCAAGGTGGTGGTCACACTACAATGTGGAATAGCCAAAGTTTAGCTTGTCAAGGTAGGTCCATTCATGAGTGCAAAGGATTTGTGGAACAAGCTCATCGAGCTCCAAGAAGGAACTCGAGACTCTCGGATCGCCAAGAGAGACTTGTTCCTAAACCAACTACAAAACCTCACCATGAAGGAGAGCGAAACGGTAAGTGAACTACACGGAAGGTTCAAGGAGATCATCAATGGTCTTCATTCCGTGGATGAATGCGTGGAAAATCACGATCTCATAAGGTACGCTCTCAAAGCTTTTCCAAGGAATGCCTTGTGGTCATCTATGATAGATGCCTACAAGGTCTCCAAGGATCTCTCAATTGTTAAGTTAGATGAATTCTTTTGTGAAATGGAAATTCATGAATTTGCTAACAAGGGTCAAAAAGAGAAAGGTATTGCTTTAGTTGCAGGAGAAAAGAGCAAGGATGGAAGGAGGAAGAAAGAAAAGAAGAAGGAGAAAGAAATTCCTACATCCTCTTCCTCCTCCGAGTCCGATGATGAAGGAGGATCATCATCAAGCGAGATGGCCAACTTCGTGAGAAGAATCATGAGAAGGAGCCGGAGATTCAAAGGGAAAGGTAAGTCTATTGATCAAAATATTGATAAAACTAACGTTACATGTTATGAGTGTAGCAAGAAAGGACACTATCGGAGCGAGTGTCCAAAACTCAAGAAGAAGGAGGAAAGGGCCAAGAAGAAGAAAGCTCTCAAAGCTTCTTGGGATGAATCCTCCTCAAGCTCATCGGATGAAGAGAAGGAGAAAAGCACTCGTCAACTAGCGCTCATGGCAAGGGAGGAACCGGATTCTGGAAGTGATGGTGACACAAGTGACACGTCAGCCGCGGCTTCATCATCTTCGGATGATGAAGAGGTAACTTCGCCTCATTTAGAAAAGTGTTATAGAACTATTACTCATTTATCTACTTTGCTCAAGAAATCAAAAACAGAAATTAAATCACTAAAAGATGAAGTAGAAAAATTGAAGGCTCTTAGGGAAGATGAGGTCGATGACCTACATCAAGACCTTCTTGAGGATGAAAACAAAGCTTTAAAGAGTGAAGTTGAGAAACTCAAGAAAATGCTTGAGAAATTCTCAACTAGCTCTAAGACCTTAGACATGATTCTAAATGCCCAAAGGGCGGTCTACAACAAAGTCGGGTTAGGATATCAACCCAAAGAGTCTAGTTTCATTTCACTAGTGTCTAGAACCCAATTTCATAGATCACATGCTTCTAGGGTTCATGAGACTAGGAAGGGTGTAACCAAGGCATGGGTTCCTAGGTCTTACATTGTAGATGCATTAGGTCCCAAGATTTGGGTACCTAAAACATCTATCTTTCGTGTCTTGTAGGCATTTGTCGAGGGGGAGCATCTATCAACTTGGTTTGTTGATAGTTGATGCTCCAAGCACATGACCGGGGACAAGTCACTCTTTACTACCCTTCAAAACAAAAATAGAGGTAATGTGTCTTTTGGTAATAATGGTAGCCTTAAGGTTATAGGAGTTGGAGATATTCATATATCCGAATGTCTCCAAATCAGAAATGTCCTTCAAGTCAAGGGGATGACCTTTAATCTCCTAAGTGTCAGCCAATTGTGTGATACGGGTTACACAATGGAGTTTCACTCAAGTCAATGTCTGGTCAAACACATTGACACACTTGACACGGTACTAGTAGGCACAAGAGTAGATAACATCTATCAAGTATCGTTTAAAAGTGCTACTAATGCTTCTGCTAAGTGTTTCATGTCAAAAGAAGAAGAATCGTGGCTTTGGCATAGGAGGTTGGCCCACGTAAACATGAAGAACATTCGAAAGCTGGTCAACAAAGGATTAGTGCGAGGCCTACCAAGCATCAAGTACCAAAAGTCAAAACTATGTGATGCATGTCAAAAGGATAAGCAAACAAAAGCGCCTCATAAAGGTAAGAGCATTGTAAGTACATCTACTGCTTTAGATTTATTGCATATGGACTTGTTTGATTGCAGTAATGTTATTTCATTGAATGGAAGTAGATATTGCTTAGTAATCATTGATGATTTTACTAGATTTACATGGACTTTCTTTTTGAAAAATAAGGACCAAACCATAGATATTTTTATTTCCTTTTGTAGAAGAACTGAAAATGAAAAATCAACAACAATTAAAACAATTAGAAGTGATCATGGTGGAGAATTTCAAAATCATAGATTTTTGGAATTTTGTCAAGAAAAAGGATATAGGCATGAGTTCTCTACTCCAAGGACCCCACAACAAAATGGGGTTGTGGAGAGAAAGAACCGAGTCGTATAAGAGGCTGCACGAAGCATGCTCAATGAGTACTCTCTACCGAGCTATCTATGGGCTGAAGCTGTAAGTACAGCTTGCTATGTGCATAACCGGGTCTTGATACATAGGTTTTTAGGAAAGACTCCCCATGAACTTTGGTTTGGGAAACCCCCTACAATCAAACATCTTAGGGTGTTTGGTTGTAAGGTGTTTATCTTGAACACCAAAGATCATCTTGGAAAGTTCACGGCTAAGGCTGATGAAGGGATACTGGTCGGGTACTCTCTCATCAGCAAAGCCTATCGAGTCTACAACAATAGGACTAAGTTGATTGAAGAGTCCTCGGATGTAGCTTTTGAAGAAATCCCTAAATCAAATGATCAATCAAGGGGTGTAGGAGAAATTCAATTTAAACTTAGAAATCTAAGTTTAAATGATCAAAACATAGAAAGAGTCCAAATTGACTCCGATGACGATGAGCAAAGGCAAGAGAGAGCTCAGTCTGATTCTTTACTTGATACTGAGCCCTTGCCTGTGTCTAGTGAGATCACTCATGAGGCACCATCGACACCAAGGCAATCAAGGATAGCCTCCAGTCATCCCCAAGACCAGATTATGGGAGACATTCAACAAGGGGTTAGGACTAGGTCATTCTTTAGAAATGAGTCTAATGAGGTCGCCTTGATCTCAGAAATCGAACCAAAATTAGTTGATGATGCATTGCACGATCCTGACTGGGTCATAGCTATGCAAGATGAGTTAGGTCAATTTGAAAGGAGCCAAGTGTGGGACTTAGTTCCTAGACCTAAGAAGACCACCATTATTGGAACCAAATGGGTCTTCAAAAACAAGTTAAACCAAAAGGGAGAAGTCGTAAGAAACAAGGCAAGACTTGTAGCCAAGGGCTATAGTCAAGTCGAAGGTCTCGATTATGATGAGACTTATGCTCCCGTGGCTCGATTAGAGTCCATTCGTTTAATGCTAGCTTTTGCTGCACATAGAGGTTTCAAGCTCTATCAAATGGACGTTAAATCGGCCTTCTTAAATGGTTTCATTAAAGAAGAGGTCTATGTTGAACAACCACCGGGGTTTGTGAATACCGAAGCTCCAAACCACGTGTACAAGCTCAAGAAAGCTCTTTATGAGCTTAAACAAGCACCTCAAGCTTGGTACGAAAGGTTGTCAACTTACCTATTAGAAAAGGGTTTTGTGAGAGGTCAAATAGACCCAACACTATTTCTGCGTAGAGATGGTGAAAACATATTTGTAGCCCAGGTGTATGTCGATGACATAATTTGTGGCTCAAATAACAAGGGCTATTTGAATGAATTTATCACTCACATGGAAAGTGAGTTTGAAATGAGTCTGGTGGGAGAATTGACATTCTTCCTTGGACTTGAAATCAAACAAACTCGAGATGACCTTTATGTCCATCAAACAAAATACACTCAAGAGATGCTCAAGAAATTCAAAATGAGTGACTCTAAGGAAGTATCCACTCCAATGGCGACAAACACTCGCCTTGACAATGATGAGAGTGGAAAACCAGTTGATCTAACGCAATATAGAAGCATGATTGGTAGTCTTCTATATCTCACAGCTAGTAGGCCGGACATACTTTTTGCTGTGGGCATGTGCGCTAGATATCAAGTCTGTGCCAAGGAATCTCATTTAATTGCAGTTAAGAGAATTCTGAGATACCTTAAGGGCACAATTCGAGTAGGTCTATGGTACCCTCGCACGGATTTTTTTGGCTTGATAGGTTATACCGACTCCGATTACGCTGGGTGCAAATTGGATCGGAAAAGCACTAGTGGGGGTTGCCAATTTTTAGGTTCATCATTAGTTAGTTGGTCAAGTCGGAAGCAACATTGTGTTGCTCTCTCCACGACCGAGGCTGAATACATTGCCATGGGAGAGAGTGTATCACAATTGTTGTGGATGATCCACACTCTAGAAGATTATGGACTTTCGTATAAGGGAGTGCAAGTGTTGTGTGACAACATCAGCACAATAAACCTAACAAAAAACCCAGTCCATCATTCAAGGACCAAACATATTGAAGTGCGTCACCACTTCATTAGAGATCACGTAGCTAGGGGAGACATTGCACTCACCTATGTTGAGTCAAAGTCAAACCTAGCCGATATTTTCACCAAACCTCTTCCGGAAAATGAATTTAGTCATTTGAGGAGAGAATTGGGAATGTGTTTGGCTCAATAGGCCATTAGGACTTCATCATGATCAATAAGGACAATTAAAACAACAAGAGAAATAGGGAAATTAATTTGGGCAACTTGGGAACATCTCACACAAACTATAAGGTTTAACAAATGATTTTTGTTTGCTAAAAATGGGGTGAGATGCTAGGATCAGCCGAATTATTCAAAATGTATCATGCAACCCTTGAATAATTAGGTTGAAGAGACATAAATTGAGTATGGGGAAGACCATTACATATTTCATGTGTATTTGGTTCCTAGATCTTACTCATATATTCCAACCAAGGAAACTTGGTTGGACCTTTACCTTGAAATTATGAAACTTTGGTTGATGGACTGTTTGATACACTTGAACGATGTTTTTCATGATTTTGATTGATATAAGGACAAGTCCTTGAAAGAATAATAGCAAGTTGGTTATATTTTGACAAACTTGAAACTGAACATAACAAAGGTCGAAAATTTCAGTTTGCCAGCCTTAAGTTGCCTGTTTTCTAAATATCTGCAACGTTAGGACTAAAAACAAGTTCAGATCATAGCTTTTGGGTAATAGTTATGCTTGTAGATCCTCCAGGTTCTAGGTTCTGAACTTGGAAGTTTTCCTAGAAAAACTTCCACGAACTATCGAACATCTCTATGAATTTCAGTTACTGAAATTACAAATTTCAGTTACTGAAATTACTGGAGAACTATGTATCAGACACTGATCGGTCTACGGACCGATCAGGTCAGCCTGACACGCTACTGACCACTTTCTGATCGGTCTACAGACCGATCAGGGTGTTCCCTGATCGGTCCGGAGATCGATCAGATCAATCCGGCACGCAAGGCCACTGATCATTCTCTGATCGGTCTACCGACCGATCAGGAAGTTCCCTGATCGGTCCAGGGACCGATCAGCGAGTACTGATCATCTCCTGATCGGTCTTCAGACCGATCAGGATTCTCCTTGATCGGTCAATGGACCGATCAGGAGGCTCCTGATACTCCTAATCGGACAGCCGTCCGATCATTTCATCAACTGTACACCCATCAATAAACCCTTAAATCTTCCCGATCCCTTCTTTTTCTCTTTCACGCGGAACCCTAGCCGACTCTTCCCTACACCTTCTCTTCCCTTCTCTTCTCTTTGCACGCCGGAACCCTAGCCAAAGCTCTAGCCAAAACTTCAATGGCACCAAGGTAACTCTTTACTTCTCTATAACTTGGCATTTCGGTTTCATTTCTCACCATTTTGTGTTTTTTGGGTGTTGATGGCTCCGGTGCTCACTTATTTCCCCTATTGGTTCACATTGTTACACCTTAGGAAGAAACCAGTGGGTGAGGGTGAGGGTACCTCTAAGTCACCTGCTAAGTCGAAGTCTAAGACTCCTTCCCGACCTCAACCTTCTGTTTCCGGGAGATTCCCGAACCACAATTTTGAGGAAGCTTTTAGACAAAGAACCTTTAAATTACTCTCTTGTAGGTCTGTAGATCGTAGATTCATGGACGAATTTTGTCCAACTGTGTCTGAAATCGTTGCCTACTACAAACTTGACTCACTTGTCTACTTAGAACGGGATATCAACTATGACTTGGTCTCTGAGTTTTATAACAACCTTCATCAGATTCCTAATGATGTAGGTTATAAAACAAGAGTTGCTAAGCGGACTCTTGATTTCAGTTTCTCATCCTTCTTTGAATATCTCGATTGTCGGAGGTGTTCCGGTAATGTCTTTTCGATATTTCCTGATCTACTAGACCCCCTACCCTCACCTTTTGATGTCACACCTGACTCCGTCTATGAGTATTTCTTCAGACAACCTAGACCGGGTGGGCTTGATGAGCTAGATGTTGACTTTCCTACTTTTGCAGCCTTGAGATTATCTCCTCAAGACTACATTCTTTTTAAAATTGTCACAAACTGCCTTCCGCCTATCACATCTAAACCATTGTCTGAGATCCGACCATATCATTGCCTGATGCTTTATGGATTGCGTCGACGTCTCGACTTTGACATCATATCTAGCATCTACTCTTCGATCATCTCCTATAGTGAGCCGAGCGGCTACACTGTTTATATGCCTTATGGGTATATAATTACAGATTGGCTCGCGACCCTTCAGATTGATGTCTCTAAGGGTAGATTAATTAAGATGGTCAGACAGGATTGCAGACTTGGGAAGCGGGCATTTTCCAAGTCTGGAATCATAGGACAAAATGGGGGCGTTCGGTGGAAGGATGGGAGGGCACTAGGTGAGTTACCACGGGGACCTCCACGACAGGTTGCTCCTGTTGCTGCTCCTCCTGCTGCCGACGATGGAGAGGCCAATCCTGATCTGCGCTGGCAGATCGCCGAGCTGGAGAGTCGCTTTGATCGGCACGATGAGCCGCTGGTTGCTGAGCTTCACGGGCTGCCCGTCCGGATTGACCAGTGCTACGATGATTTATGCAGTCAGCAGCTGGCGACACATCAGACGATTATGGATTAGATGGCCAGATACCCACCTCTGCAGGATTTCCCGGGCTATCCATCCTCGAGCAGCGACATGCCACCTCAGGGACCCATTCCTCCAGTTGATGATGCTGATGCTCCTCATGATGAGGAGGCTGATTGATATACATTGTTCCATGATGTCATTTTGACTGTCTATGTTTTGGATGTTGGTTGTTGGATTTTTATGTCAGACCTGGATATTTGCTGCTTTTATCTATTTATGCTGTTCATTTTCTTATCTTTCTTTATGTTTCACTCCTTATTGATTTTTAATATGCTGTTCATATGTCATGTCTTGTATGTCTCTCTTTTCTTTATCACTGTCTTATAATACACTTAGAGGGTGTTCTAGGTGAATTAAGAAAACGACAGTATGGGTTAAGGGGGAGTCTTTTCAAGTTTTCTTACCTAATTCGCATCTTTTCGGTGTTTGACAAAGGAGGAGAGAATAACTAAGTTTAGAGATAAATGAAAGTTTGGCTTTAGGGGGAGGATCTTGATTCCCCTAAAATTAGGGAAATATGGAAATATGAACATTTCTGATCTAAACTTAAATCGTGTTGTCAAACAACAAAAAGGGGGAGATTGTTGATACAGTCTAACCTGGTTGTTGTTTTGATGTTGACACTGATTTAAGTTTGTATCAGACATTAATTAAACTCAGACTGATTGATGATCAAGGTTGATCATGAGGAGAGGAAAAGTCCAAGTACGGATACTTGGCACGCAAAGTCAGAGAGGGCTCGGTAGCTCATTCTCTGGACCGGACGAAGTCGGAGAGGGCTCAGCAGCTCGTTCTCCGGACTAGGTCAGAGAGGGCTCGGTAGCTTGTTCTCTGGACCAGACGAAGTCGGAGAGGGCTCGGCAGCTCGTTCTCTGGACTAGGTCAGAGAGGGCTCGGTAGCTCGTTCTCAGCTCGGTAGCTCGTTCTATGGACCGGACGAAGTCGAAGAGGGCTCGGCTGGCTCGCGAAGTCGAGAGGGCTTGGTAGCTCGTTCTCTGGACCAGGAAGATGTTTAGGGCTGGGAGGCTCTAAAACTAACACAGAGGCTATGGATCGGTCCATTGGCCGATCCAAGGAAACTGGTTGTCGGATCGGTCCACGGACCGATCCAAGGATATTTGTTTCTGATCGGCGTGGACGATCAGAACCACACGTAAAGTTTCGGTTATCCGATCGATCTGGACCGATCGAACCCGTACATTTCAGGTTATCTGATCGGCTGCACCGATCGAAAGAAGCGATCATAAACGCCGGGACTCAGCGAGGGTGGATCGGCGTGGACCGATCCACATAGCCGATCGGTCCACGCATCGATCGATTTTCCTGACTGATCAGGATGTGTCCTGATCGGTCCAGAGAGCCATGGATCGGTCTCCTGACCGATCCACAGCGATGACATTTGTATTCTGCTGTCTTTCTGCAACTTCTGATTTCTCTGAACTAACGATCTGCTGTGAGCTTTTTGAGTTACAGGTTGCAGGTATCATGACGATGCTTGAATTCAAATTAAGGTCTATCAGAGGAATAAGACAAAATGGTTTTTCTACTGAGCTTGGCTGCAAATGGTGCATTTGAAGCATCAACGGATACTGGCGATCTGGGTATGTTCTGGCCGCAATCAGCTTGACTCCTTGGCATTGGTTCGAGCTCAGAAGACACCAGTGAAGACCATGGATGGTATTGGTGTGAGTTCAGAGGACTAGATGAGGAGGAGGAGTGATTGGCGATGCCTGAGTTGATTGCAGTGGTTCGATACAGGTTGCAGCGATTCTATGCAGCTTGCAATGATTCGATGCAGGCAAACGCAGTGAAGAAAGAAGAGAAATAAGAAGGAGAAAGAAGAGAGGTTGAGGTAATGTTTTTGCATTGCAAACTCTCTGTCGTCGATTAAGCAAGGGCGGTGTGTGTTTTAGCTCTTGGCTGAGGAATCCTTCTGTCTTTGCGCGTTGTTTTCATTGTGGCTGTGAGTTCATTTGTTCATTCCTTTAGCCACAAAGCTCTGTAAGTCTGTGCTTATTTTCATATCATTTTCTGTGACTTTTGTGGAGAGGTTGCTCCACCGAGAAGGAGAAATACTTAGCCGGAATTTGTCCGTGGTGTGATCTACTGAAAGATCAAGGGATCGTCCACCTTACGGACACGCCGAGGAGTAGGGGCAAGTTATCCCCGAACCTCGTACATCGTTTTGTTAGTGTTGGTTGGTTTTCTTTCCTTGCATCAGTTTTTGTTTTATTTATTTCCGCTGTGCTAACCAAGTTTTGTGGGAAAATTCTTTGAGTTTTAGTGGTGGCTATTCACACCCCCCCTCTAGCCATCCGAAGATCCTAACAGTAATCATGCTGCTGATGGGCCCGACATCTCTACGTGCTATGCGCGCATCCCTAACTAAACCCGGGTTTGCAAGTCCTAAATTTAGTAGGGTTACTAGGTTATCTGAACCTAGGGACGACTATGGGAGCCCAACCCAATGGATATCCAATCCAGTACAGTGCCACTGAGAAAGTAAAATACTGAACATAAGCTAATAATTCTTGTCTTGCTTTTACTAGGTTGTCTAACCCAGAACTAGGTTATCTGAACCTAGGGGCAACTGTGGGAGCCCACCCATTGGACGTCTAGTCCCATAAAAGCTGTAGAAAGACTAAATAAGCTGTAAAAATACTTCTATTGCATTCATCTAAGCTATTAAAATGCCTATGGTGTCATTTAACTTAGCTAAGCATTTAATCAAACGCTTGATGTGCGCTAATTCACACCCTATTACTGAAAATCTGTATACGGCTAAAACAATGCATACAAACATACGACTAGCTACTTATATTGCAGGTGAGGGGTTTCTTACCTCCTGTGCTAGTTTCTTACGATTCTAGTCGCTAGTTTTCCAGTGGAGACGATTCCCTTGATGATCCTCTTGCGTCTACGTACTCTTCTCGTGGAGAGGAACGCCCTCGTGTCGGAGTCGTCGCCGGAAAGAGCCCTTATGACCCTAGGGATGGAACCCTAGGCTTGCTTGTGGTTGGCGCTGAGAGATGAGGGAGAAGAGAGGGGCGGCATGACTAGGGTGAGGGTGAGTTGCCGAAACATGAATAAAAACCAATCCCCACTTAAGTTTCCTATTTATATTAAGTGGTTAATTCGGCCAACTTAAATATAAATATAATTGATTCCCTCTTCTTTCAGCACGGCCCTGCTGGGTTCACTTGGTTACTAGAGTTCACCATAAGTCGTAGGACCCAATAGGTCTCGGGTTCAATTCCCGCGTAGGCTATTTTACCATTCTATTTATTTTTGCTACTTCGGCTATTCTAAAAATGCTATAAAAATATCCTAAAATTCCAGAAAAATACTAGGATATTTCTAATAATTATTTGAGAATTTTCGGGCGTTACAAGAATGGTTAGATAGAATATAAACATAATTGATACAGATTACAAAATGTTCAACTAGAAAACCAAAATTCAATGAAGAAAGCAAACAATTGATATAACTCTTTAGAATAAGGAAAATAATAGGAAGTTTGAAATCCCTATCCCACAATTCCAAAGATGTGACAACCTTTTTCAAAGATTTGATAATAAATGTTTATTACAAAAGGTTAAATTTCCAACTGCTTTTATAATCCCTATTGTTGGTGTGGAAAGCATCCGACAATCGAACCGGTATTTTGATTATGTCAAAGGGTTTAAGTTAAGTTGGTTTATTATCTAATGTGTGTGAATGAGGTTACAGGAAAGTCCTAACTGCGGTTAGGCAGGTGGAAAACGCTAGGGTGTGGTAACCCTAGCTCCTAGGGGGTGATAACCCTAGGTGGTGGAAATCCCTAAGGGGCGATAACCTTAGGTCCTAGGGGGTGGTAACTCTAGGTGGAGGAAAACCCTAAGGGGCGGCAACCTTAGGTCCTAGGGGTGGTAACCCTAGGTGATGGAAATCCTAAGGGGGGGGCGGGTAACCTTAGGTCCTAGGGGGAGGTAACCCTAGGTGGCAGAAAACCTTAGGGGGTGGTAACCCTAGGTCCTATGGGGTGGTAACACTAGGAAGAAAGTCCAGTCAGTCTGGAGGACTGGATTGGCAACAGGTATGCTCTCCTGAGTGGAGTAGGTGAGAACGTGTTCCCCATGGAGGGAATAGTAGGCGTCGGTTCGACCTAGGGTTTCCGGTAGGAAATCCGAAGTTTGAGCCGGACAACCTAAAAGCAGTCAACTTATTTGTTTTATTTGCTATTTGTCTAACTCTGTTGAAACAAAAATTTCTGCAGGGTCAGACTCAGCCATGATCTGATGACCAAACAACTTAATTGGTCGATCGAACCGTAGCACAGAAGGATCAGATTTCCATATTACAGACTGGGTTCGGTCGAGTGATCGGTCGATCGAACCTAGGGATCAGTCGACCGAACCAAGGATGAGAGTTGACCAGATCGAAGCCAGGGGGATTGGATCGGATGAGGAGGTCATCTGATCGGTCGACCAAACCTTGGGATCGGTCGATCGAACTAAGGATAGGACTTGACCAGATCGAAGCGGAGTGAGCGGATCAGATGAGGAGGAGATCATCTGATCGGTCAACCGAACGTGGTTATCGGTCGACCGATTTGCTTCGGGTCAAACTTGATCCCGAGCTTTGAGGATCTAGATCAGTCCTGCAGAGACTATGAAAGGAGCCTCGGGAAGGAGCTTCGAGAACAACGAAAACTGAACAACCTGTACTCTTGTACGCTGCTCTGTACGCTCCAACTACGCTCTACGACTCCGACAACTGACGATGACTGTCTTCATCTATTTGTACTGTCGGTATAAATTATTTTTTGCATAACCTATACTTTATAGATGTATATTTGCGAACTTATAGTGATTACCCAAAGTAAACGCTTAACGAGCATGGACCTTGGAGTAGAAGTCGCCCAAGGCTCCGAACCAAGTAAAAATACTTGGGTCTTCTTGTGTGTGTTTTATTTGTTATTCCGTTGCATTACTCGAACATTTTCAAATTCGATATGTGAAAGCCATGAGCGCTATTCACCCCCCTCTAGCGCGTCTCGATCCAACAATTAGTGTCAGAGCGGGGTCGCTTCGATTTGGTGCAACCACCAGTCAAGCACATCTTCGTGGTGCTTTTCAGTTTTTCGAAGTCGATCGGAACCGGTATTCTTGTCGTCTTCCGATCCAATTTTTTTTTCATAATCGAATTTGTCTCAAAGTTGGTGCAACACCACTCAAGATCGCATAGTAATTTCTTTTTAAACAGCACTACTAATCCATGATCAAGTCCTAGGACATGCTTCTTTCTCTTTTTTTTTTTTGTGCTAGATGACTCTCCAAGAAGGCTTTAGCACCGCTCGACTACCGCTCTTCACCAGAGATGACTTCGATTACTGGAAGGGTCGAATGGAGGCATACCTTTAGACTCACTTTGAAGTCTGGGTAATCGTCAAAACTGGTCTGGAACTACCAATTGACGACACCGGCAAACCAATACCATACAAGAACTGGGACGCGACTCTGATCAAGAAAGTAGAAGCCAAGACCAAAACAATCTGCACCGTCCCATGTGGACTGACGAAGGAGGAGTTGAACCGCGTCGACCCGTTCTCGAGCGCCAAAGAACTTTTGGGAGAAGCTAATTGAATTACACGAAGGAACATCTGATACCAAGGTAAGTAAGAGGGATCTCATTTTCAATAAACTATATAATATTAAAATGTAGGAAGGTGAAATGACGAGCCATCTACACGGCCGCATTCAAGATCTTCTCAACGGTCTCCACGCAATGGGACAAAAGGTAGAAAACAGAGATATAATAAGGTATTCCCTAAATACTTTTCCAAGGAATACCTTGTGGGCGTCCATGGTAGATGCTTACAAGGTATCCAAGGATCTTTCTTCAATTAAATTAGATGAACTATTTGTAGAATTCGAATTGCATGAACAGATTAACTCACGTCCAGCCGAGAATGGTATAGCTTTGGTTGCAGGTACAGGCAGAGCGCGCGAGTCAAAACCAAGGCGCAGAACTGAACCGGATGCAGAAGAAGAACTAAATTCAGACGATGACAACGACGAGCTCACGGCCGAACTCGTCAACCTAGTGAGGAAGCTCTACAAAAAGAAAAAAGGCTTCAACAAAAAGGATGTCAAAAAGGTAATTTAGTCCAAGGAGGCCCAATCAAACTCAAAGATGAAAGTCGAAGTCACCTACTACGGATGCAACCAGAAGGGGCACATCAAGGCGAACTATCTGAACCAGAAAGATGTGAAGACACCAAGAAGGAAGAAGGCTCTGAAGGTGACCTGGGATGAGTCTTCTTCAGAAGAGTCGGACGATGAAGAACTCAAACAAACAAGTTTTCTTACAATGACGGCCTGGGACCAAATCAACGAATCCAGAAGTGAGGATGAATCGGAAGGTAAGTCCGAGAGAAGCCATGGATCCGTATCCGTTTCCGAAGGGCCTAACCCCTTTGTAAGTACGTCTTGATTATATAACTTGATTAATTATTTAATGCATAAATTAGCTAAATCTAATGTTCAGATAAAGTCGCTTCTAAGGGAGATAACATCCCTTAAAGAAGTGACTCATTCTAAATCCTTGACTGACTCTATTCAGACTAGAACCTCAACTCAAGTCCAAAAGCTTGAGGAAGAGAATTCCAGTCTGAAAACTCAAGTCAAGGATTTGAAGATTATATTGGAACGGGTTACACTGGGTTCCAAGAATCTTGACTTGATTCTTAGAAAACAGAAAGTCATATACAATCGATCTGGACTAGGGTTTAAAGCTAACCGATCTTATTTATCGCTTGTTAATAGACCTAATAGAAAGGTAGTCCTAGCATGGGTACCTAAGTCCAACTTGGTCAATCAAGTTAGACTTGGTCAATATTGGGTCCCCAAGGATCGAGTTCATTACCTTGATAGACCATATCGAGGCTATGATCTAGGGGGAACCAATAGAAAAACTATCTTGATAAATAGATAAAATTTCTTGATGATTGTTTATTTTCTTTTCTTTATAAAATGCATGATTAGACTAGGATATTTTAAGGACCTAGGCGTAATTTACACTTGATTAGTTAGTCCTAGGAGTTTCAAAAAGAAAATTAAATATATATTTTCTTTGAAAGGCTCTGTCTAGAAGTGGTGGATGATCCCATACCCAAGAAGGCCTAGTGCCTCACCACAGCCTGGGAGCCAATCTGTGAAATGTGTATTTAATTGACTAATTGGAAAACCTAAGTCTAACTCAAATATAAATTAATCCTTAGACATAATCTAAATTAAAGATAACCATCTCACAAAATTACTTAAGATTTCCTGATTGATAACTTAGAATCGAGTGAGATGGATCTAGGATGAATCTAGTCAAAATTGATTTAATTTAACTATTCAGTTAATTTAACTAATTAATTTAACTATTTGGTTAATTAATTCAACTATTTAATTAACTTAATAAATTAATCAACTTAATAATTAACTTAAATTATCAACATAAATTAATCAACTTAATAATTAACTTAAATTATCAACATAGATTATCAACTTAATAATTAACTTAATAGATTATCTACTTAAAAATTAACTCACCATAAATTAATCAACTTAATAATTAACTTAAATTATCAACATAAATTAATCAACTTAATAATTAACTTAAATTATCAACATAGATTATCAACTTAATAATTAACTAAAATTATCAACTTAATAATTAACTTAAATTATTAACAATCATCTTAATTAGTAACTTAATAAACCATCTCATAATCACCCATAGGAATACCATGTTTGATCATTTAGATTGGGTGAGATGGAACATTAAATTGATTTCAATCTAACTATCTTCTGAATCCATTAAATTGACCCAAATCAAATACTTTATGTAGGAACATAAAGATTTGGATCAATGGATGCTAGATAGTGGATGCTCTAGACACATGACTGGAGATAGATTGAAATTCACTAAGCTAAAACTCAAGAACCTAGGGTCTGTTGCATTCGGCAACGACGGAACCCTTAAGGTAATCAGAGTAGGTAATATTCAATTAAATTCCAATTTTTACATTCGAAAAGTCTTATTGGTTGAACTGTTTAGTTTTAATTTACTTAGTATTAGCCAATTATGTGACTCAGGATATCTAGTCACATTTTCAAAAACTGAGTGCATAATTAAGAACATTAATAATTCTGAAATCACACTTAAGGGTATTAGGAAAACCAACATCTATTCTATATATCTACCAACTTCCTCTCTAGAGTGTTTGTTAACACAACAAGAGGAAACTGATTTGTGACACAAGAGACTGGGTCACACTCACACCAGACTTATTTCAAAAATAAGTCAAAATGGTTTAGTGAGAGGTTTGCCCAAATTAAAATTTACTGAAAATTTAATTTGTAATGCTTGTCAACAGGGTAAACAAACCAAATCAATCCACAAATTAACCAACTTAAATAGAACTACCTCGATACTTGAGCTCCTTCACTTAGACCTATTTGATTCACATGGAGCCAAGTCACTACGTAAAAACCAATATTGCTTAGTAATAATTGATGATTACTCAAGATTTACTTGGGTAAAATTCCTTAAAACTAAAGATGAAACCTTTGAAGTCTTTAAAATCTTTTGTAAATTAATAGAAAATGAAAAAGAAACTCAGATAAAAAGAATTAGAACTGACCATGGGGGAGAATTTGAAAACCACAAGTTCATTGAATTTTGTTAAATTAATGGGTATAAACACGAATTTTTATGTCCTAGGACCCCCCAACAGAATGGTCTAGTCGAAGGTAAAAATAGAACTCTACAAGAAGTGGCTAGGACCATGCTGAATGAATATTATTTATCCAATCAATTCTGGGTTGAGGTAATTAATACTGCATGCTATATACAAAATAGAATTTTAATTAATAAAATTTAAAATAAAACACCTTATGAAATATATTATAATAAAATTCCTAACTTAAACTATTTAAAAGTATTTGGGTGTAAAGTGTTCATCTTAAACACCAAGGACTACTTAGGGAAATTCACGTCAAAAACAACCCCAGAAATATTTTTAGGATACTCAACAACTAGTAGGGTATATAGAGTTTATAATAAAAACACCCTAAAAGTTGAAGAAACAATAAATGTAATTTTTTATGAAGAAAATAACTTATCCAATGTAATAAATGAAAATATTAATCCAGAAAATATTAACTCAAGAAACATAGAAGATGATGAAGAAATTCAACTTAAACCTAGTGAAGAACAAGAACTAGTTACTAACCCAAATTTAAGACCAACAAAAACAAATACCAATCACCCATCTGACCAAATTTTGGGTGACCCAACTCTAGGAATCAGAACTAGGTCATCTTATAGAAACCTAAGACAAATAGCCCTTATTTTCAAAATTGAACCCAAAACTATAGATGAAGGCCTACCAGACCCATACTGAACATTAGCAATGCAAGAGGAATTAGCCCAATTTGAAAAAAACCAGGTTTGGGAACTAGTACCTAAACCCATTAATAAAACCATAATTGATACTAAATGAGTTTTTAGGAACAAATTAAATGATCAGGGTGAAATAGTTAGAAACAAAGCAAGATTAGTAACTAAAGGGTTCAACCAAGTAGAAGGGTTAGACTATGATGAGACCTACGCCCCTATAGCCAGACTTGAATCTATTAGGTTGTTGCTGACCTATGCAGCACATAAAGAATTCTAGCTATATCAAATGGATGTAAAATCCACTTTCTTAAACAGATTCATCAAAGAAGAAGTATATGTAAGCCAACCCTCAGGATTTAAAGACTTAGAACATCCAAACCATGTTTTTAGGCTAAAAAAGGCCCTATATGGACTAAAACAAGCAACTAGGGCTTGATATGAGCGTTTATCTAATTATCTAATATCAAAAGGGTTCAACCAAGGTCAGATAGATCCAACCCTATTTGTAAAAACCTTAGAAGAAGACATTTTCATAGTCCAAATTTATGTAGATGATATAATTTTTGGATCAACCAACTCTAAATTTTTAAAAGAATTTACCAAATTAATGGAAAATAAATTTGAAATGAGTTTGGTAGGTGAACTTAACTTTTTCCTAGGTTTACAAATTAAATAAACCAAAGATGAAATTTATATTTTTCAAACTAAATATGCTAAGGAATTAATTAGAAAATTTGGAATGGAAAATTTAAAAAATATTAATACTCCAATGGCTACTAACATTAATATGGACTCTGACTTAGAAGGAAAACCAGTAGACTTGAAATAGTATCGAAGTGCGATAGGAAGTCTACTGTACATAACAGCTAGTCGACCGGATACCCTTTTTGCAGTAGGTATGTGTGCAAGATACCAATCTTGTGCAAAAGAGTCTCACCTAACATACGTCAAAAGAATACTTAGTTATATTAAGGGAACTTTAAATATAGGAATCTGGTACCCTAGGTCTTGCACCTTTGACCTAACTGGCTATTCTGACTCACACTATGCTGGGTGTAAACTAGATAGAAAGAGCACAAGTGGTAACTGTCAATTTCTAGGTCAGTGCTTAGTAAGTTGGTCAAGCAGAAAGTAACACTGTGTTGCTCTATCCACTACTGAAGCTGAGTATATAACCTTAGGTGAATATGCATCTCAATTATTATGGATGATGCATACCCTAAAAGACTATCAACTAGAATATCAAAATACTAAGATTTTAATTGATAACATAAGTTCAATCAATCTAACCAAGAACACAATTCATCACTCAAGGACTAAACATATAGAAGTAAATCCCCACTTTGTAAGGGATCACGTAGCTAAGGGTGATATTGTACTTAACTATGTTGAGTCAAAATCAAACCTAGCTGACATATTCACAAAACCCTTACCTGAACTTGAGTTCAGTGCACTTAGAAGACAAATAGGAATGTGCTTAGTAGAATTTAATTTATTACTATATTTTTAATCAGCTTGTTTTTTCGTTTTAAAATCCTAGGAAAAATATTTTTCAAAACTCCAACTTTTGTTAGTTTTTCAAAAAATTGGTTTAACCTAGGAATTTACCCCCTAGAATCATGTACCCCTACTTTTAGCCAGAGCATTTCACAAACACCCTAGGTCTAACTTGCTTGGTTTTGAAAACACCTAGAATGGTGTGAGATGCATAGGGTACTGCCTGGACTTCAGTATGCTTATGTCTGCGCATCGACATAAGTCTGGGCTATAAACACCAAATTTACATTGATCAAGTTAAGTTATCCTGTCTTAGTCAAAACTAACTAGATCACTAACTTAAGTTGACTAACCAAGTGAAAACCGTTACCCTCTAGGTAAACAGCTTGTAGCTAATGGTTAGACACGTGGCTAAGGAAATTAAGTTACTCATGCTTGGGCTGTAGGACTTTTTGGAAAGAGAACTAACTTTTTTGTATTCTTTATGGTTCTAAGTGAAAAATGTCCTTAGTTAAAATTTTACATTATTTTCAAGTTAAGTATTTTTCAAATTTAACTAAATTTTGAATATCTAAAAATTTCTTTTTTGCTCTTTAAACTAAAATTTTTTTAAAAAAATTGGCTAAGTGATCTTTTCAAAGATAAATCAGTTTCTTTGCTAAATTTTCTCTCCAAACCTTTTTGAGCAATTTGTTAAGGAAAAGTTTCTTTTCAAAATCAGATTACTTTAATTACTTATCTCAAAAGCTAAGTATTTTTTTATTATACTCCCTTCATTTAAAATTAAGGATTTAATAGAGTATTCTTTTTGAAAGGTTTCTTTAACTCAAAGTTAGCTAAGTCACTTTTCATGTTAAAAACTTTTCTTTAGTTAAAAATATCTTTGTAAACTTGGTTTCTGAAATTTATTTTTAAGAAAAAGGTTTCTTTAAAAAGCTCCATACTTGACTTTTTGATATAAGTTCTTACTTAGCTAAAAAGTCTTCAAGAAAATTCATTTCCAAAAGCTAAGGGTTTTAGTTGGTTTTAGCTAAGAGGATTTTGTGAAAAGTTAAAGTTTTCTAAGGATAAATCTTTAAAACTATGTTTTTTTAAAGCTAAGTTTTTTTTTCAAAACCTTCTAAAAGGCTAATATCTTTTTCGTATTTATTATTAGCTAAATTTTTAGCTTAGGCCCAATGATCACGTTCTCAATTTTTCTTTCCCATCTTTTTGTTGTTGATGATTTTGATATATGGTAAAGGGGGACAGCATATGAAAATTCAAAGAAATTTTAAATTTTAAATTTTTGTGGGAGCTTTTATTAAGGGGGAGTCTTTATACTTAAGCTTTTACTAAGGGGGAGCTCTGCACTTAATCTTATGTTTGTACTATCATGCTTATGCTTGTACTATCATGCTTATGCAAAATCTTTTTATAGCATTATTTTTCTTAACTTTGAATTTTTGATGTCATAATAAAAAAGGGAGAGATTGTTGGTGCGGGAAGCATCCGACGATCGAACCGGTGTTTTGATTATATCAAAGGGTTCAAGTTAAGTTGGTTTGTTATCTAATGTGTGTGAATGAGGTTGCAGGGAAGCCCTAACTGTGGTTAGGCAGGTGGAAAATCCTATGGGGTGGTAACCCTATGTCCTATGGGGTGGTAACCCTAGGTGGTGGGAAACCCTAAGGGGCGGCAACCTTAGGTCTTAGGGGATGGTAACCCTAGGTGGAGGAAAACCCTAAGGGGCGGTAACCTTAGGTCCTAGGGGGTGGTAATCCTAGGTGGTGGAAATCCTAAGGGGGAGGTAACCCTAGGTGGCAGAAAACCCTTGGGGGTGGTAACCCTAGGTCCTAGGGGGTGGTAACCCTAGGCAGAAAGTCCAGTCGGTCTGGAGGACTGGATTGGCAACAGGTATGCTCTCTTGAGGGGAGTAGCTGAGGGCGTGTTCCCCGTGGAGGGAACAGTAGGCGTCGGTTCGACCTAAGGTTTCCGGTAGGAAATCCGAAGTTAGAGCCGGACAACCCAAAAGTTGTCAACTTATTTGTTTTATTTGTTATTTGTCTAACTCTATTTTGTAGGAAACTAACATTTCTGCTCGGTCAGACTCAGCCATGATTGGTCGACCGAATGACCTTATTGGTCAACCGAACCGCAGCACAAAAGGACCAGATTTCCATATTACAGACCGGGTTTCGTCGAGAGATCGGTCGATCGAACCTGGGGATCAGTCGACCGAACCAAGGATGGGAGTTGACCAGATAAAAGTTGGGGGGATCGGATCAGATGAGGAGGTCATCTGATCGGTCGATCGAACCTTGGGATCGGTCAATCGAACCAAGGATAAGACTTGACCAGATCGAAGCGGAGCTACCGGATCAGATGAGGAGGAGATAATTTGATCGGTCGACCGAACGTGGTTATCGGTTGACCAATCCTCTTTGGGTGAAACCTGATCCCGAGCTTTGAGGATCTGGATTAGTCCTACAGAGGCTATAAAAGGAGCCTCAGGAAGCAGCTTCGAGAACAACGAAAAACTGAACAACCTGTGCTCTTATACACTGCTTTGAACGCTCCAACTACGCTCTATGACTCCAACAACTGACGACGACTGTCTTCATCTATTTGTATTGTTAGTATAAATTATTTATTGCATAACTTGTACTTCATAGTTGTATATTTACGAACTTATAGTGATTACCAAAAGTAAACGCTCAACGGGCATGGGCCTTGGAGTAGGAGTCGCCCAAGGCTCTGAACCAAGTAAAAATACTTGGGTCTTCTTGTGTGTGTTTTATTTGTTAGTCCGTTGCATTACTCGAATGTTTTAAAATTCGATAAGTGAAAGCCACGAGCGCTATTCACCCCCCCCCCCCTAGCGCATCTCGATCCAGCACCTATCCCACAATTCCAAAGATGTGACAACCTTTTGTAACCTTTAGGTGTCTTTCTCTCTTAATTTTGATTTGCTCACATTTATTGATAACAGATCATGGTTCAATGCTATTCTTTCAGCCATGCATGGTTCTAGTCATCAATTATAGAACATCATTCAACTGCCTATTTAACAAGGATCAGTGTTTTCTAATTTATGTAGAATGTAGATTTTACTCAAACCTCACATATGTAGATTTTATATAATCAAAATAGGTTAGCTTCTTGTAGATGCACATAGTTACATATACAGATGTTTAGTTTTGAAATTGAATTATAGCGACACAAAAAACCTTCTTGCCTTGAGATATATAACATTGTACCTTGGTCCTCAATTTAGAAGGCAATGGACTTTCCACTTTAAGTCTACTATTCTTGCTTCTTTTTGATGAAGCCTTGCTCTGTAATATAGAGATTGACATTTTTCATATATAGAACTAGTTTCAAAGAATTCTAAAGATTAAAGAAACAGTACAAAATAAGTGGAGTTGAGACTTGTATATCGTCCTACATTTTGGTTGCTCCTTTACCGTTCACCAGATCTATGGGTTCCACTCTTTCTCTACAAGAACAAAATTGTTAGATCATATATATTTAATTTTAGCAATCTTATAAACTCTCAAATTTTTGGGTTGTATTAGAGAAGGATGTTTGTCTCGACAACAAGAAGTCATGCTTGTTCCAACTACTTTCAATTAGTAATCTGAAATCATATCCCGCCATTGAACTCTAAGCAAGACTGTTTTATAAATTGAACGATCCATAAACTTCTAGTCTTCTTCTTTCTCTTGCACCTTAATCGATCCATAAACTCTAAGCAAGATAGCTATTTATAGAATTTTCCTTCTTTGAAATCTCAAAGTTGTGAGTAAATCCAACCAAATATTTGTTGAGAGAAATTTATGGATTAGCTTTCTCAACACTTTACCAACCTTTTATCCTTGTTCTTCACCGAGTGCTCTGCCGAACCTCCTTCTTCAACTATCCATTTGCCAAACATGATACAAGCAAAGGTGATAGATCACTCAACTTGTCCTTGGGACAAAACTTCAACTCGGGCAATGCCCAATTCTTCACCTTTCTCTTTTCCTCTTCTTCCTCTATTTTTGTTGGAATCAACTGAGGCCAATCAAAAGTGTTCACTATGTACATGATGATTGGGAATCCATTCTAGGGTATTTTGGGTTAAACAGGAGGATAAGAAGATGTTGATTTGGGAATTGAAACTAAACTTTGAATTATCTGGAAGATGAAGGAGAAGCAGAAAACACACCAGGCCTTTCATCAATAGCTGCGCTGACTCCCTCAACTGAACTTTGCTACGACATCTCCACCAGAGGGATGCCATATTTGAGGACGGTGTAGAAAAGGCGGCGATGCTTGCAGAAGGGCTCTGAGAGGGGAGCGAAAGCCACTAGCGAAGCGACGGTCACTCAATTAGTAGGGGGACAGAGGCAATTTCGAGGGATGCAAGAGAACTGCACATAGGGGAAAAGAAGAAGAAGGCCCATCTGGAAGATGAAAAAGAAGCAGAGAACGCACTAGGCCTTTCTTCAATAGCTATGCCGACTCCCTCACTTGGACTTTGCTGCGGCATCTCCTCCAGAGGGGCGTCGTCTTTAAGGATGGTGTAGCAAAGGTGGCGACACTTGTGGATGGGCTTTGAGAGGGGAGCAAAAACCACTAACGAAGTGGCGGTGACCTGAGGGAAGCAGGAGAACTGTGCATAGGGTTAAAGAAGAAGACCCATCCACTTCCTTTTTGCTCATCTCCTACTATGGCAAAAAAAAAAAATCAACAAGAAGATAAGAAAACAATGAAAAATAGTGAAAGAGATAAAGAAATAGCGGAAGAAATAGTGGAGGAAATGTAGAGGGATTTAGAAGATAATGGGGGCAAGAGATTGGAGAGAAGAGAACGGAGGCCAAAAGAATGCTAGGGTTAGAAAAAAGAATGTCGCACGCTAAGGTATTTTTGGGTGATAAATATTTTGTTCAGCACTAAGGTGCTTTTTTACTTCAGTATTTATAAATTATAAATTTAAAATTACCTTTTTACTTCATTCAATATATTATGTAGAAGTAATATACTATAAAAAATAAGGAGTGAAGCTTGTATTTTTAAAAATAAGAAGTAAAACATGCATTTTTTACTTCTACAGTGTTATTACCAAAGTTATTTACTATATACTACTTTGAAATTACTAATTACTAAAGTAACCTATGTCAAAGTAAAAAGTGATTTTTTTTTTACTAGTGAATCCTTCTCGAGTTCTTTTCCATTTTTTCTTTTGGGAACTTCAAAATCATATTTAATTCTTAATAAAAATTAAAATTAATTTTGAAAAATACTTCCATACGTTGCTTCCAAAATGTAAACTCCCCTCGAACACTGGTGGGAAGATGCTTGAACCGACCATTGTTTTGTTGCTTTAGTTGGCGGTTAGTCTTTTTGAGGCAATTGAGCTCTGATACCAATTGTAGGTCACAGTACAACCGATAAGAGGGGGGAATCGTTTGAAATAAAAGTTAACTTTCTTGATCTTTGGGCTTTAGCAAATACATACTTAATTAAAGTAAACTGAAATGTATAAAAATGAAATATGTGACAACCAGATTTACTTAGTTTGTAATAAGATGATTGCTAATCCAAGGCAATGAAAGCTCACTAAGATCTCCTTCTATAAGAGAATCCCCAGAGGCAGAGAAGCCTCATACAAGTGTTGAAAGCGTAAATTAAAAGAACATAACTGGAAATGAGATTATAGAAAGTGTGTTATTTGAAAAGGAGAACAAGCTCTCCTTTTATTGCCCTTTAGTCAGATTTGACCGTTGGCTGATGTGGCAACTCCGAGCGCCTGAAGTGGATCCATGCACCTCCAACAGTGTACCTTATCTGCTCACGATGGCTTGATGATAACACTTTATCGGAACCCGGGCACATTGAGTGTTGCTGATGTGAGGTGTCTGTTCGGTACTAAGCTGGATCGGGTGCCTGGACCTGGTCTAGGCACTTGGAGTCCGGGTTCCTGCACATTAAGACACAAGACATCAAATACGCAGAGTTTAACTTAAAATAGTTGATCACAACAAAACTTACTCGGGGTACTTACACTAGGATACCCCTGGATCCCTGGAGCCCTCATCCGGTCAAAGACAACTTTGTCCTGAGAGCTAAGTGTTAGAGTGTATACTAAAAGCCTAGTTTTTGTAAACATTTATTTTTGAAATAAAAGAATCATATTGGTCAATTCTTATTCTCTTGGTGGAGTCTCTCTTGGTGGCCAGCCCTCCCTCTCCCCTCTTCTTTTCCCTTTGCTCTCTTCTCCTTGGTGGTGGTGGTGGCCGGATTTTAGTGGAGGAAGAAGAAAGCTCTTTTGGGTGGTGTTCATCTTGGAGGATCGTCGCCCACACGACGTCCAAGGCGAGGCGAGGAATACGACAGAAGATCTCGATGTCATTAGAATACAAAGAGAAGGTATAACTAGTATTTTTATTCCGCATCATACTAGTTATTTTTTTTTGTAAGAATTCCAAACACAAGAGGCATTAGATCTAGTTATTCGAATTTATTTTTTGAGTTTGTGTTTTCTTTATTTTTTGAATTTGTGATTCAATTGTTCATTTTGGTTAAACCTAGAGTTATTTAAGGAAATTAAATATTACCTTTCCTTAAAAGGCTTTGTCTAGGCGGTGGTGGTTGCTCCCATATCCAAGAAGGTCATGTGCCTCGCCATGCAGTCCTGGAAGCCAATTTTGGAAATTAATATTTAATGAAATTAATAACATAGGTGAATTTGGATCAATAGTGTTAAGTTCTGCTTGCGATCCAAATCTAAACCATCAAGAACAGATAAGTTAAATTTGGAATCAATGATGTTAAGTTCCATTTGCGATTCCTAATTTAACTTCTAAAGAACACAATAGGTTATTTAAGGAAATGCTCGACACTTGTACAAAAATTTTGTACAGTGGAACCGATACAATTTTGCTAGGACTAACCAACAATTGGTATCAGAGCTAGGGTTTGCCTCTCTGTGTTTTGGTTTTCAAATTAATTATGCACATGTCATACATAATTTAGGCAGGATAATAGTAGGATGTGCTAACTTTGTGGTTGTAGGCTCCAACTATTATGGCATTTAGATATTGTGTGTGATTAGACCCTTGGACATGTCAAGGACATTATTTTGTGTGCATGATTGTATGTATCAAATACAGCAGGAGCTGTATTATTTTTAGAATTTTATTTTTATTCGATCTAGAATATATGTACATTCCTTTATGGAATATAGGATCGATATATGTAAAATTCTATATTTGTCGCGGATCGTATCTTTGTAAGGTGTGGTGCTTTTGGAGGACCAAAGACGCAGCGGAATAAGAAGCAAGATAGATGTGACAACTCGACCCAATGGCGGTGGCTAAAGATGGCAGCAGCTAGGGTTGGAGCAAACTGAAGACAATGATGGAAAAAGGCCATAATAGTTGGAAAATTAATTTCCAATTTTAATGCTTTTATTTACTGTGATGTTTATGTGCATGTGATGTATGCTAGCAGAGGTTAAAATCCTCATTTTTAAATAACTAAGTGGGAGAGGGATTTTAATCATTTCTACGGTCTCCATTACTGGTTTGTAAGTGATGCAACAAGCTTGCATGTTGGCTCTGAGTGCCTCCCTCCACAACGGATGGGTTTGTTGCAGATCACTAGATCAAACTTCCTTTATGGATAGTTATAGGAAATTATTTAGGAGTGTGTGATCTTCTCCAACTGAAGGGGCAGAATCCTATTTAATGGACTAAGTATCAAGTAACGGTATACACTTAGACACATTCAATAGTATCCTCCCCAACGGAGTCACTGCTATTGTTTTATGTGACCAAAGGAAAACCAACTATAATTTTATTTGTCATAAAGTTAGGTTGACAAGAATAAAATTAATGGGTAAAACCTCCTCTTACAAATGTTTGATTTTGTATACGTCCACACTATCGTAGCATGCAAACTTCACGGTGATTTGAGGTGTTGGTTAATTTAAAATAGTATTGTTTGAGGAATCAATATTATTCTAAATTTAGAGTCTTGACCAAATTTTATTTTTGTGATTCTTAGGATGACTTTCAACCCACTGGCCATTATACTGAAAGAAAACAAACTTACTGGTCCCAATTATATAAATTGGAAAAGGAACCTGGACATTGTCTTAACTACTGAAAGCTATAAGTTTGTACTGTCAGAGGTATGCCCTGATGCACCTAATGGTGACTCTACCCCAGAGGAGATTGAGTATCATAAGAAATGGGTAAAAGCAGATGAGATGACGTAGTGTTACATTTTGGCTTTAATGTCAAATGTATTACAACATCAGCATCAAGATTTACCAACGGCTTATGATATAATGAACAATCTCAAAGAACTCTTTGGGCACCAGAGTCGGACTGCTAGGCAAGAGGCAATGAGAAAGTTAATGACAGCCACCATGTCTGAGGGGACACCCGTAAGGGATCATATCCTCAAAATGATGACTTATCTGAATGAAATACAAGTCCTTGGAGGAGAAATCGATGGGGAAACCCAGGTCGACATAATTCTCCAAACGCTACCTAGAAGTTTTAAGCAGTTCCTCCTGAACTATAACATGAACAAAAGAGAGTATACGTTGGCGGAACTTCTGACAGAACTATAGGTAGCAAAAGGTATATTTCATCACAATTCTCAGATTCAATACTGAAAATGGTTCTACTTCTAAGTAGAAAGGAAATAAGAAGAAGAAATAGGTCTTTTCAGCAAAGAAAGTGAATAAACCTCAAGGCACAGGACAAAAAGCTGGAATGAAGAAGCCAAAGGGCAAGTGCTTCATCTGCAAGCAGTCAGGACATTGGAAGACAGACTGTCCTCGTAGGAATAAGAACAATAAAGGTATATCTCATGCTCTAGTAGTTGAAACATGTTTAGCGGTGTTATCTACCAGCACCTGGTGTGTAGATATGGGAGCCACTGATCATGTCCGTAATTCTTTGCGGTTCTAGGAAACCCGACGACTATTTAAAGGAGAGATAACCGTGTACATGGGCAATGCTACTAAGGTGACGACTGTTGCAGTAGGAGACGTCAACTTATTTTTTGATAGGAATAGAAATTTGATTTTAAGAAATTGTCTTTATGTACCCAGTTTTAGAAAGAATTTAATTTCAGTTTCTAAATTTATTTGGATGGATATTCTGTTCCCTTTAGTAATAATGTGGTTATAAAGAGAAATAAGGTGATTATCTATTCTGGTACATTGGTTAGTAATTTATATACTTTTAATCCAATTTCTCCCACAAAGTAAAATATGAAAATTAATAACACATCTTCTAACTCTAAAAAGAGAAAAGAACCTTCAGAGATGAACCAAACATATCTTTGGTATCTAAGGCTTGGTCATATTAACTTAAGTAGGATTCAAAGACTCATAGCTGATGGACTCTTGGGTCCATTGGAGTTGGAAAATTTTCCAACCTGTGAATCTTGCTTGGAAGATAAGATAACCAAGAGACCTTTTAAGGACAAGGGGTATAGAGCCAAAGAAGCGTTAGAACTGGTTCATTTTGATTTGTGTGGTCCTATGTCTATCCAGGCAAGAGGTGGTTTTGAATATTTTATCTCTTTTATAGATGATTATTCAAGATATGGATACATTTACCTGATGCACCACAAGTCTGAGTACTTTGATAAATTCAAAGAGTACAAGGCTGATGTGGAGAAACGTCTTGGTAAAAGTATCAAGACACTATGGTATGATCGTGGTGGTCGGCGAATACCTCTTAGAAGAGTTTAGGAATTACTTATCAGAGGCTGGGATTCAATTCAAGTTATCCGCACCTGGTACACCCCAACAGAATGGTGTGGCAGAACGAAGGAATAAGACTCTTATGGAGATGGTTAGATTGATGATGAGTTATTCAGAATTACCAAAATCGTTTTGGGGATACGCTCTGGAAATGGCAGCGCACATTCTGAACTTAGTACCTTCTAAATCAGTATCCTCTACTCCCACAGAATTGTGGAATGGGCGAAAGCCCAGTCTAAGACATATTCGGATTTGGGGTAGTCCAGCACATGTGCTAAATCTAGATGCTGATAAGTTAGAATCTCGTACAAAAGTGCGCATATTTGTGGGTTATCCCAGAGGAACGAAAGGTGATTTATTTTATAGTCCTAAAGACCAGAAGGTCATTGTTAGCACCAATACCTAGTTTTTAGAAGAAGACTATATAATGGACCACAAGCCTAGTAGCAAAATTGTTCTAGAAGAACTTACAGAGGACACGTCTACTTTAAAACCAATAGTACAAGATGAAGTACCACAAGAGACTACAACACGTGTCACACATGATACACAACCACCGACAGTGCCTTGTCGTAGTGGGAGGGTTGTAAGGCAACCTAAGAGATTCATGTTTTTCGAAGAGTCTTCAGACTTGATCTCGAGCAAACATGAACCTGATCCCCGGACATATGACGAAGCACTCCAAGATATAGATGAAGTATCTTGGGAAAAGGCAATGAATTCTGAAATAGATCTATATATTCTAATAAGGTCTGGGAGCTTGTAGAACCTCCTGATGGTGTAAAAGTTGTTGGATGTAAGTGGATCTACAAAAGAAAAAGAGGGACAGATGGGAAGGTAGAAACCTTCAAAGCAAGGCTTATTGCGAAAGGGTACACTCAAAAAGAGGGAATCGATTATGAGGAGACCTTTTCGTCGGTAGCCATGCTTAAGTCTATCCGAATACTCTTATCCATTGCCGCTCATATGAATTATGAGATTTGACAAATGGATGTCAAGATAACTTTCCTGAATGGAAGTCTTGAAAAAAACATCCATATGAAGCAACCAGAAGGGTTCATTGAAAAGGGCAAAGAGCATCCGGTGTGCAAGCTCAATCGGTCCATTTATGGACTGAAGCAAGCTTCAAGATCTTGGAACATCTGGTTTAACGAAGTAATCCAGTCATATGGATTTATTCAGTGTCCGGATGAGTCTTGTGTATACAAGAAGTGTAACGGAAACGTGGTGGTATTTCTTGTACTATACGTAGATGATATTTTGTTAATTGGCAACAATGTTAAGGTATTATCGGACGTAAGGGTATGGTTGTCCAAACAATTTGATATGAAGGACTTAGGAGAATGTGCACATATTCTTGGGATCAAAGTCATAAGGGATCGCAAGAAAAGAATGTTGTGCCTATCTCAAGCTTCATATATAGATACGATCCTTGCTCGTTTTAGCATGCAGAACTCCAAGAAAGGCTTCTTACCTTTTAGGCATGGAGTAGCCTTATCTAAAGAGATGTCTCCAAAGACATCAAAGGAGATGGAGGATATGAAGGCAGTTCCTTATGCTTCGGCTGTAGGAAGCCTTATGTATGCAATGCTGTGTACGAGACCTGATATCTATTTTACCGTGGGCATGGTTAGCAGATATCAGAGTAACCCTGGACAAGGATATTGGACTGTTGTAAAGCATATATTAAAGTACCTGAGAAGGACTAGAGATTATATGCTAGTCTACCAAGCAGACGATTTGCTCCCTGTGGGTTACACGAATTCAGACTTCCAATCAGATAGGGACAATAGTAAGTCCACGTCAAGCTATGTGTTTACTCTAGGAGGTGGAGCCATTGCATGGAGGAGTGTTAGGCAGAAATGCGTCTCGGACTCAACCATGGAAGCTAAGTATGTGGCAGCCTCTGAGGCAGCCAAAGAAGCTGTATGGCTTTGGAACTTTCTAATGGACTTAGATGTGATTCCTGGTTTCCCCAAAATCATCACAATTTATTGTGATAATAGTGGTGCAATTGCAAACTCGAAGGAACCACAGCCCATAAGGCGAGTAAACATATAGAGCGCAAGTACCACCTGATACGAGACATCGTCAAGCGAGGAGAAGTTATCGTCGCCAAGATTACATCAGCAGATAACCTGGCAGATCCTTTCACTAAGGCCCTTCCGGCGAAAGCTTTTGATTGGCATGTGGAGGGGATGGGAATCAGATGTATGGCAGCAGATTTGGCAGCTTAGTCTTTTAGTATAAGTGGGAGATTGTTAGAGTGTATACTAAAAGCCTACCTTTTGTAAACATTTATTTTTAAAATAAAAGAATCATATTGTTCAATATCTATATTTATTTGTTAAATGTAATTGTTCAATTAATTTATATAGTAGACAATATGGTGTGTGGTGTCACACACAGAAGATCATGTTATCGGTTCTTTATAAATTATAAACAGTTGCTCATGACTAAGATGGAAAGGAGCAAACCATCGGAATAGTCATAGTGTAATTAAGTATTAGTTTATCTTGATTAATAAATTACACTGGTACACTCTAAGTGTATTGAGTAGGACCATTTTAGGTAAGTTCTTTTTGTACTGACTTAATAAAAGAACTAGACCTTAGTTATTATGGAAGTGTGTGCTCTTAATCCTAATATAATAACAAGCACATATATTTAATATTTATTTTTTTGACTTATCAAAGGGTGAGGTTTAGCTCGATAAATTAATATGCCCAATAAGTTGGGAAATGATATTACTTATAGTGTGTGTTGTTGATTATAGAAGGAATCTGTGTCCTAGTTATCTAGTTTGAGAATGTCCCCAAGAGGAGCTCATAAGGATTGTGTCATGCCCCAGGTAGTCCCTGCCAGAAGAAATTTCGACAGTATCTCCCCTGTACGGGTGACAATATGAATCCAGAAATACATATATCTAAACCATCGGCCCACACGGCCGGAACAATACACACAAATAGTAAACAATCCACGTAGTTATATTCAACATTCCACACAGATATAATATGAACAATCCACGCAGTTATATAAAGGAAGACGATATAAAATCATCGTAGATATATGTAAAACCTCCTATTCCACTACAACAAAGAAAACGAAGTCCACGAAATAATGAAAATATCTGCAGCGGAAAACCCAAAAGTAGTAAACCCAAGTGTTCGATAATAAGTCCACAATACAAAACCCACATCGCAAGTATATAAGGTGCAAAAGCAAAACATATCCCGACAACAGGAAAATCCTCGCGAAAAAGGGGGCTAGCGACTGAAATATCTCCCGACGGCATCAACCTGAAATGTAGTAATACAACGGTGTGAGTCCAAAGAACTCAGCAGGTAATCCAATAGATATGTACAACAATATATAACTACCAGCAATAATCCTACGACACAGTATCCTAACAATACAACATATAGTACAGTCTCCTTACAGTATAACAGGTATGCATAACTGAGTAAACTGCAGTAATCAACAATAGGCATGTAATACAGTCTACTGCAAGAATAATAAGAAATCACTACAAGAAAATTGGGATTCTACAACACTTAAACGACAACATTTTTTATAAAAAGCGCTGTCTATTTTTTTTTAATAACGCTTTTAGTGAAAAGCGTTGTCTATTTCATTATTTTCTTATTAATAGACAACGCTTTTCTAAAAACCGTTGTCTATTAGTGATTTTTACGGGTCAAAGACAACGCTTCGTAAAAAGTGCTGTCTATTAGACTTTGTTTTAGTGTCTACGACAATATTTTTTAAAAAGTGTTGTCTATTATTAAATTCTCATCTAAATCTTGATTAATACAAACCGTTGGATCTAAGTAAGGAGTAGAAAACCCGAACCCTTCTCCCAACTCCTATCTTCCGATCGTTTTTTATCCCGAACCCTTCTCCCAACTCCTCATCTCACGCGGCCTTCTCCATCCAACTCCTCTCCGGAGAACCACTCCTCCGAACTCTCCGTCAAGACCACACCTTCGTCAAGTGGCAGATCCCGGTGCTGAGGCGATCGACCACGATAGATCGACCCATCTCTTCGCCTCCTTCGCCCCCGACGTTGAGGCGGTGACTGGTATAAGGAGGACAAGATGAGCGTGAGTCCAGTGCCGGCCTAGGAGACCCATGGCAACCTGGACAAGCAGATCGCGTAGCTCATGCAGTGCAAGCCACTCGCCGTACAGGAGGTTACATCTCGCCCTTTCCCTCGCTTATTTTTGTCCGATCGCTCCTTCGATTTATTCCTTCTCTGGTCAGGATGTTTGTTTTGGGGGTTTTCTGCTCGATTCATGCATATTCTTTATAGATTTGAGGTTGAGTGGGTTTTCTACTCGAGCTCCTCCTCTCAGGCTAACGCGGAAGAATGGCGGTGCTTGCGATGGATTCCGGGGTCCTCCGGGCGAGCCTTGGTCTGAATCTGGAGCCAGGAGGTGCTGGCTTGTGGCCCGACCTTTTGAGCCACTGGCTTTTGCGCGTAGTGGAGCAGCCTTTCTTCGACGTTGCGCTGTGCATCACAACACACGGGGGATACGACGCTTGAGAGCGCAGAGTTGATGATTTTAGTGGCTACCATTTTTTTCTTGCCTTAATAGCGGCCAAAAAGATTTGGCGTGGACGACCTAGACCTTGATCTCTCCCCTCTCTCTCTCTCTCTCTGTCACTCTCTCATTTTGTCTGAGGGTGCGACCTTGGCGGCGGCTGTGGGGTTGTGGGCGATGGCTAAGAGAGTGGACAAGCAGGTAAATCTCTTCTACTGCGCCGAGTGCGAGGAGCTCGCCAGGAAAGTGGTCGATCACTCTGACGCCATCCAGCTCCGAACTATCTCTTGGAGGTAAATCTCCACCTCCTCTTTCATGGATTCTTTGCACGGAAGATAGACTACTTGGCGAACTGGATCTTGTGGCTTCTGAGTTCAATGATTCGATCTTTATCCTCGTAGTTTGGATTTTTTTTTCTTTTGAGTGTAAATAGCGGAGCTAGGGTTATGAATAGGCCTAATCCATTCTTTTTATCCTAAAGTTAGGTTTCATTCTTCCTCCTTAGCGTTAAGAGTTTTGTTGTTGTTGTTGATAACTCTAAGCAAAATGGATTAGAAGGATCTGCTCTTCTATTGCTTTATCATCGATAAACGTTTTTCATTTTCGTATCCTCTTCCGGAAGTTTGTCTAGGTTTAATGATGCATTGTAACAAAGCATGAGTGTGTCAATCTGTTATACCTCTCTTCTTCTTCAGAAGAATTTAACTTCTCATCCATTGTTGCAACTCGAACTAATAGGACGTTTCCATTAACCATATAAGAAACCTAAACCATGTGTGGAATTGAATAAGAAAAATCTATGGAAATATTTGACCTATCTAGACATTCTCTGTTGGTTTCAATTTCCACAAAGGTTTGACATCCTCAAGGATCAAAGTCTATGCTATAGAAAATTGTCCCTTGTCGGCAGAGCAAAAGTCCAATATCATACTCATTGTATTGAGCCCGCTAGTGAGAAAATGGACCCAATTGTAGTTCCATTTACAGGTACATCGATTGTTGCATCCCGACCAGCAAAGAGAATTGACCAATTATGTTTAATGTAAATTACCTGGCTGAAATGTTCATGGCCTAATTCCTGGCTATAGACTTATTTTTTTTCCCCTTACAAATTCATGTGTAAAAATGTTCCATGGATGCGAAATCTTTGCTTTTTATCCCAAATTAAATAGATCAAAAAATGCAGATCTCGACTTCTTGTTAATCTAGGATTTTCTTACGGATGAATCGAGAACTTGTAGGCACATCTGTTGGAGTGTATACTTAAAAGTTTAGCTTTTGTACACATTTATTTTGAAATAAAAAATCACATTGGTCAAATGTTTACATTTATTTGTTAAATATAATTGTTCAATTAATTTATATAGTAGATAACATGGAGTGTGGAGTCACACTTAGAAGATCATGTTGTCGGTTCTCTATAAATTATAAACAGTTGCTCACGACTAAGATGGAAAGGAACAAACCATCAGAATAGACGTAGTGTAATTAAGTATTAGTTTATCTTGACTAATAAATTACACTGATATACTTTAAGTGTATTGAGTAGGATCATTTAGGTAAATTCTCTAACGACCCGGCCCTCTTGGCCCATTTGGCGGCCCATTTGGCGACCCTCGGGTCGTCGACCGTCGGCCCTTATGTCGTCGGCCCATTTGGAGACCTCTCATGTCGTCGACCGACGACCCTTGGCCGTGCCGTTACTCACTAGGACTTTCCACCCCTGGCAGAGGATTTTGCCTCCCCCAGGATTCGAACTCTAAACCTCCAGGCTTAAGTATTAGAGTTTATGAATCCTGGTAACCAAGTGAGATGATCTCACTTGGTTACCAGGATTCATAAACTCTAATACTAAAGCCTGGAGGTTTAGAGTTCGAATCCTGGGGGAGTCAAAAATCCACTGCCAGGGGTGGAAATTCCTAGTGAGTTACGGCACGGCCAAAGAGTCATCGGTCGACGACATGAGAGGTCGCCAAATGGGCCGACGACATAAGGGCCGACGGTCGACGACCCAAGGGTCGCCAAATGGGCCAAGAGGGCCGAGTCGTTACAAATTCTTTTTTTACTGACTTAGTAAAAGAACTATACCTTAGTTATTAAGGAAGTGTGTCCTCTTAATCCTAATATAATAACAAGCATGTATATTTAATATTTATTTATTTGACTTATCAAAGGATGAGGTTTAGCTCGATAAATCAATATGTCCGATAAGTTGGGAAATGATATTACTTATAGTATGTGTTGTTGATTATAGAAGGAATCTGTGTTCTAGTTATCTAGGTTGAGAATGTCCCCAAGAGGAGCTCATAAGGATTGCTATGTTAAACTGATGTGCGTAGATTATATACTCTTTTATGCATGTTTTTACGTACATTTACATACTTTGAGCATGCTTGATCTATGCATTTTTATACTTCCAGCTTTCCTTTTAGCATATTTACTCTTTTGGTTCGGAGATCTACTTTTTGTGCATTTTCTGTACACAGGAGTCGAAATTGGTGAAGATTATGCGTCCTCGGACAAGCTTGGAAGGAATTGAAGGGAGAGAGCATCAGGCCGTGTACCACACACGGCCGTGTAATTTTAACAGGAAGGGAAGAGGACATGGCCGTGTGAATCTCACACGGCCGTGTCTTGATTTGAAGAAATTAGAGCAGATGCCTTACATGGCCGTGTAGATCTACATGGCCGTGTGAGGTTTCCAGAGGCCAAGCAGGTTGTGGCCGTGTGCACCACACGGCCGTGTAGCATTTCCAGAGAACAGAAGGGTCCTGGCCATGTGAGTCACACGGCCGTGCAGCTTTGGCAGAGAAGGAACTGGACATGGCCGTGTGAATCTCACACGGCCGTGTCATGGGGTCGTGTGTTGCTCCTCTATTTAAACCCTCCATCATGAATTGAAAGGGATCTCTCCCTTTGGGAGAAGGCAAGATTTGGTGGTTTCCTCCCATTCTTGGGAGGATTTCTGGTTCAAGGGAGTTCTTGATGATTTCGACTCCGGAGCGAGGATTGGATCCGAAGACGAGGTTTCTTCGTAGATAAGTTTTCTCTTTTCCCCTTTTCTTGGTTTCTTGGATTGGGGATTTAAGAAATGCTTGTAATCTTTATTTCTTCGAGTATTCTTCCTCGATTCATGGAGTAGATCTTGTATTCTAGGATTAAGGGAGTATTTGTATGATGGATTGATGTAATCTCTTGTGGATTTGCCAATTTCTTGTTTCAATGGCATTGTCTTGCTTGTATCAATTAGATCTTGAATGATTAATGGTGATTTGTGCTTAATTCTCATTCTTGATTGATTGTTTGGATTTCTTGTGGACTTTGTAAAGATAAACTCTCACTCGATCATCCGAGGGATCCACGTGACAGGTGCAAGCCCGTGTAAGGACGTTTGAGAGATAATCTTGAAGAGGAAATAGGAATATTCAAGAGAGTAGGATGGATCTTGTGATTAGTTTCTTGTATCTTGATAGATTAATAAGTTGTGGGCTTCTATGTTGATATCCGAGGTAGGCATAGTAATAGGTGCGCTTCTGTGTAAGGACAACGTAGGTTCACGTCTAATTGATCATATTTAGATACATTTCTCAGTCCTTAGCCGGTTATCTATTGCAAGAGAGAACCGACAACTTTCTACTAGTGTTTGGCAATTTAGGGATAAGAATTGGTGAACCATTTACATTCAAGAAATCTTACAAAGAAACCGAAACTCCTAGAATCTCCCTTTATCATAATCCAAAACACTAAACTCTTGTTTGTTGATCTTTAATATTAGATTTGTTTACCTTCACTTTGCATTTGAAACAATTGGATAGTTGTTTAGCTAATTCGCATTGAGACATTTCTAGTGCTTATTCCAGTCCCTGTGGATACGATAATCTTTTATATTACTTGCGACATTTCCGTACACTTGCGGAGCGTAACAAGTTTTTGGCGCCGTTGTCGGGGACTGCGCTATAACATTAGGAATTATCAATTGAGTTAGACTAAACATAACATTTGTTTTCCTTTCATATTGCATAGTTGTAACTAATCATTAGATTTCTGTTTTTACTTTCTTGTATAACTTTTACTTCTTGTTAATTCTTTTTGTACAAATTCAATTCTGCATTTTTGATTCTTTTATTTTTCTTTTTCTGTTGAATTGTCATTTGCTATCTTGTTCTTGTGTATGCGAAGATCTAACTTTGCAGGGGAATTCTTTCCTTTTGACACTGAGATTGACAGAACTTTCCATAAAAGAAGAATTCTGCAAAGGCAAATTGAAGAACAGGAACATTTGAACATGGCGAATAGACCACTCAAGGATTATGCAACACCTTATGCAAGAGGTTTTCGATCTAGTATTTCAAGACCTTTAGTGGAAGCTAATAACTTTGAGATCAAACCCGTAATTATATCTATGGTGCAGCAGAACCAATTTGGTGGAGGACCTCATAAAGACCCCAATCAACACTTAGAGGTCTTTTATGAAATATGTGGTACCATGAAAATGAATGGAGTTCCTTCAGAAGCAGTTAGATTATTATTATTTGGGTTTTCTTTAAGAGATAGGGCAAAGCAATGGCTGAATTCTTTGGCCCCTAATAGCATCACCACTTGGGAGCAGTGTGAGCAACAGTTTCTTGATAAATTTTATCCACCAAGCAAAATAGCTCATATGAGGAATTTAATTGCAAGCTTCAAGCAAACTGACTCAGAATCTCTTTTTGAAGCATGAGATAGATATAATAGTATGCTCAGACAATGCCCACATCATGGGTTGGAAAGATGGTTAGTGTTGCACACTTTTTATAATGGTATCAACTATCATACCAAAGTGTCCCTTGATTCAGCTGCTGGAGGGGCACTTATGAATAAAAGTTTAGATGAAGCTGAAGAAATTATTGAAAGTGTAGCACCAAATCATCATCAATGGGCAAATGAAAGAAGTGGTGGCTATTCTTCTGTAAACCCAGCAATTAAAGCATCAGGGAAGTTTGATGTAGATGCAGTCACTCTTTTGTCTGCAAAATTGGACGCTCTTACAAAGAAATTTGAGAACATGGGGACTAGTGCTAATATGGTCATTGCTATTAGTACATCTTGTGAAGTATGTGGGAGTTCAGAGCACTCAAATGACTCATGTCCATTGGGAGCTATCACTGCACAAATCAATCAACTGGAATAATGTGATGCAATCATGAGTTACAATCAAAGGAAGAACAACCAATACTCAAATAATTATAACCCTGGATGGAAGAGCCATCCCAATTTTTCTTACAGAAATAATCAAGATCAAGGACCATCTATGGGGGCAAGTCCAAATTTTCAAGCTGGGCAACAAAATTTTCAACATCTATCTTCTCAAGGCTTACCAAAGTCAAATATTGAAAAGATGCTTGAAGAAATTGTCTCAAGTCAGAATGAAATGAAGCAAGATTTAGCAAAGCTCATTCAGAGAATGGATAATTCTGAAAAGCATCAAAAGATCCAGGATAGTCAAATTGCCCAACTAGCTTCCTCATCATCCAGAGCACCAGGACAACTTCCAGGAAAACCTGATGTGAATCCTATGGAGCATTGCAATAGAATTGAGCTTAGGAGCGGACGGACCATGGGAGACTCCCAAGTGACTGCTCCAAAAGGGGTACAGAAAGAAGAAGAGCTCTCTCCTCTTATACCAAATCAGATTCAAGCTAATGAGGAGAGTACCATTGAGGTTGAAGAGACTCTTCCACTGAACCATCAGAGTAAAGCTGTCCCTTTTCCTCAGAGACTTACAATGCTCAAGAAAGATGAAGAATTTGACAAGGTTTTAGAAAAAGTTAAGGAAATTTGTGTAGAGGTACCTCTTATTGATGCTAATCTTCAAATGCCTAGATTTGCCAAATTCCTGAAGGATCTCATGTCAAACAAGAGAAGAAGAGGAGAGGTTGAGACCATTGCGCTTAGTGAGGAATGTAGTGCTATTTTGGAGAAGAACACTTCCCCAAAACTAAAGGACCCAGGGAGCTTTTATATTCCTTGCAACATAGGAAAAGAATTTTTTGAAAAAGCTTTTTGTGATTTGGGGGCAAGTGTTAGCCTCATTCCCTATTTAATTTGTAATAAATTAGGTCTCAAAAACATTAAACTTACTACTATGGCACTTCAACTTGCCGATCATTCCTGCAGGTACCCTTTGAGTATTATAGAAGATGTGTCAGTAGAGGTGGATGGGAATGTTATTCCCACAGATTTTGTCGTGTTGAACATGGAAGAGGACCCCAGGATTCCTATCATATTAGGAAGACCTTTCCTTGCTACAGCTGGAGCTATAATTGATGTCAAAAATCATAAGCTTTCTTTGGTAATTGGTAAGGAAAGGTTGGAATATGATTTATCTAATATCTCTAACCATGTCTCGTCTCTTTTAAATGCTTGTAGCAGGACAAGCATTTATAAACTTGAGGAATGGAATTTCCATCCTCATGGAAGGCCACCAAACGAAGGAGACAATGTGGTGGAAGATGTTGGGAGAAGATCTCCCAACAAAAATGAAAAGTATATCTGTCCTCCAAGGGCGAGGAAAAGAAGTGAATGATCAAGTTTGGTCGAGCTAAAGACCTTAAACAAGCACTTCTTGGGAGGCAACCCAAGGGTTCTTTTAGTTAGTTTTGATTTGTATTTTAATTTCTTTTAGTTTGATGCATTCTTTTGATTTTGTTTTCAGGTTAGGTGCAAAACAGAGCCCGGCCGTGTGCTATACACGGCCAGGCAAAGGTTGCAGAGAAGGGAAGTGCTTGGGCTGTGTCATCCAGACACGGCCGTGTAGGATCTCCCGAGGAGAAAAAGGTCTAGGCCGTGTCTCAAACACGGCCGTGTAAAGAATCTAGAGAAGAAAGATGGAGAGGCCGTGTCCCAGACACGGCCGTGCGAAGAATCCAGAGAAGGAAGAGGGGGAGGCCGTGTGGATCTGCACGGCCCGTGTAGGAGAGTTATTAAAGTCTTCTTTCTACCTTACACGGCCAGATCTTGGCCGTGTTCCGCACACCCCCAACTCTCCAAAACATATCTTTCTCTCCCAATCTCTTAAAAACTCCTCTCTAATCTCTCAAGATCTCTTAGATCCGGATTCTCCTCCTCTCTAAGACTTGGACTTTTTGTTCTCCTAACCTAAGATCTTTGCTCTTTGAAGTTTTGTTCTTTGAGTTCCATTTTTCCAACCCTAGATAATTCTTCCCCTATCTAAACTCATCAAGATGTCCAATATTTTGAAGAAACTTCGCAAAGGAGGTGGTGGATCCAGTGGAGACAAAGAGAAGGAGCCATCAAGGGACAAATGAAAACAACCAGTGAAGGGCAAAGGCAAAAGGACTTCACGCAACGAAGGTAATGACAATGAATTCATTATTGTGTTTAGAAATGATGATCAAGTAACTAGATTTACAATTCTTGTCAATAGAAAGATAGTGTGTACTAGATATATGGACCCAACTGTTCTTGATATGCTTGGAATTAGGGAAGATGTAGATTTGATGATTGGGTTTTTGGATTGGAGTGATATTATGTACACACATTTGCCTACATATCCTCGTCTTGTTTTGGAATTTTTAAGTTCATTGGATGTCCATTTTACTAATGAAGATGATTATTTTGGAAAAATCTCATTTAGACTAATGAATCAAGAATTTCTATGGGCATTTAGTGACTTTAATTCTTGTTTTGGATTAACCACCGGTAGCCCTCATAGGTTTGATCCAAGGTTTAATTGGAATCATTTTTGGAATGCAATAACTGGGTTAGATCAACCTTATGAGCCTTCAAGAGCTAAGGCCTCCCATATGCAAAACCCCATCTTTAGGTATCTACATAGAGTCATGGGTAAAACTATTTTTGGTAGGAGAGAGAGTGATGGGGTGGTTAAAAAGATAGAGCTTTATGCTTTATGGGCTATGCTTTATAAGGTTGAATTTGATTCTGGTTTTCATTTTGTTCAAACCTTATTAAGATCTGCTAGGGCATCATCGGGATCAATTGTTTTTGGTAGTTTGATTACCCGAATAGCTTATAATTTAAATCTTGATGTTGATGGGTTGAAAATAATTCATGGTAATGACATGATTGACATTGATGCATGTCTTGCTATGAAAATGATCGTTCGGGATGAGAACGGTTTCGCGTTTCCTAGGAGGAGTGGTTCTCCTTTACCCCTTCCTTTTCCTGAACGAACTACTATTCATAACCCGGCTAATTGGGTAATTTCTGAGTTAGATTTTGAGGATAACCCTTCTATACCTGGAGACACTGAGCCACATCATGAGCCCTCGTCATATGGACACCCGCAGCCTTCTAGTTTTATGGAGCCCGCTAGGCATTCTTTTGCATATGGCACGGGATCTTCTAGGTTTGATTTTTTAGATTTTCGTACGTCTCTAGAATCACTTCATGAGAAGCAAGATTCCCAACGAAAAATGTTGGAGGGGCGCTTCTCTTTATCTGATGATCAATTTAGGGAGGTACAAAATCATTTTCAGTTTACAAGGAATTTTCAAGGTCAAGTGGCTGAGTTTGTGCAGGATTATGATACTGATCAGGCTAGGATGAGAGATTTTATGCAGAGCATGATGCTTACTAGCCAACAAGTAGATGCTTTTTCAGATTTTCGTACGTCTCTAGAATCACTTCATGAGAAGCAAGATTCCCAACGAAAAATGTTGGAGGGGCGCTTCTCTTTATCTGATGATCAGTTTAGGGAGGTACAAAATCATTTTCAATTTACAAGGAATTTTCAAGGTCAAGTGGCTGAGTTTGTGCAGGATTATGATACTGATCAGGCTAGGATGAGAGATTTTATGCAGAGCATGATGCTTACTAGCCAACAAGTAGATGCTTTATATGAGTATCATAGATCCTTGGGTGAGATTCCAGGTTTTCCTAGTTTTCCTATTGGCCAACCACGTCGTAGACCTCCTTTCCCTCGTCCACCTCCTCCACCATATTGATTTCATCGGGATGATGAAAAGTTTAAGTCTGGGGGGGTGTCATGTACTGTTTAGTTTGGTTTTCAGTTTTTAGTTTTTGTTAGTTTTTCATGTTGGTTCATATTTTCATTGCTTGTTGCTTTATTTTGCTTATTTTTGAAATAATCATGGCAAAAAAAAAAAATCTTTGAGAACATCAAATCTTCACTTATATGCTTTCTTGGATTCAAGTGAAATGTTAGCACGATTATTGTCTTGATTCATGATGTTCGAATGATGCTAGTAGTAAACTTTGTGTAGTTCTTTTTTCTATCTTGGGAAGCATTAATAAGCTAAGAATCTTATGGTGATGAGTTTTAGTTTTGGTTCAACCTTAAGGAGTTTATCTTCACTACACTTGTGCTTGATGCTTGAATAGTTGATGTCATTGAAATAGTCATGATTCATCTTGTTTGCTTAGTACTTGGTTTCCATGGTGATTTCTCAACTTTCATTTTGGTTACTGGATGAGGCTCAAATCATTAAAGCTCATTTGGAAAAACAAAATATCCCAACATGTGTGCTAAAAGTACATTTGTGAATAAGTTTTGCACAATGCAAACACTTATAAAAAAATAAAAAAATAAAAAAATAAGGGATATAAAAAACAATTGTCATGAGTGGAATCTAGCAAGTCACCCATTTGAGACCGAGTTAGGTTACTGGGGAAATGACTGCTTAGCTTCCCTTGAGATTGAGCACACCTTTGAGACCTTGGGTTAGTTGAGAAATATGAACCAAGTGAATGGTGAGTAAGTGTCTATCACTGGTTACTTGTCTTTCACTGGAAACACTAGGAATTCAAATTTGATGACGACTTGACTAGGACATGGATTGAAACTTGAAGGGTGTTGAGTTACTTTTACACTGTGCACAAGATTCTTATGCTTGAACCATACTTTACTTGTTTCCATGATCACGCTTGTTAATGAAACTTTTTGATAGAGTTAGGAAAGTGCACTAGATTTTATGAATGTGTTGTAGAACATATGAATTTAGACTGCAGCATTTTGCTTGAGGACAAGCAAAGGTTTAAGTCTGGGGGTGTGATGTGCGTAGATTATATACTCTTTTATGCATGTTTTTACGCATATTTACATACTTTGAGCATGCTTGATCTATGCATTTTTATATTTCCAGCTTTCCTTTTAGCATATTTACTCTTTTGGTTCGGAGATCTGCTTTTTGTGCATTTTCTGTACACAGGAGTCGAAATTGGTGAAGATTATGCGTCCTCAGACAAGCTTGGAAGTAATTGAAGGGAGAGAGCATCAGGCCGTGTACCACACACGGTCGTGTAGTTTTAACAGGAAGGGAAGAGGACATGGCCGTGTGAATCTCAAACGGTCGTGTCTTGATTTGAAGAAATTAGAGCAGATGCCTTACATGGCCGTGTAGATCTACATGGCCGTGTGAGGTTTCCAGAGGCCAAGCAGGTGGTGGTCGTGTGCACCACACGGCCGTGTAGCATTTCCAGAGAACAGAAGGGTCCTGGCCGTGTGAGTCACACGGCCGTGCAGCTTTGGCAGAGAAGGAACTGGACATGGCCGTGTGAATCTCACACGGCCGTGTCATGGGGCCGTGTGGCGCCCGATTTCCTCCTCTATTTAAACCCTCCTTCATGAATTGAAAGGGGATCTCTCCCCCTTTGGGAGAAGGCAAGATTTGGTGGTTTCCTCCCATTCTTGGGAGGATTTCAGGGCGATTCGAGGGGAGTTCTTGACGATTTCGACTCCGGAGCGAGGATTGGATCCGAAGATGAGGCTTTTTCGTAGATAAGTTTTCTCTTTTCCCCTTTTCTTGGTTTCTTGGATTGGGGATTTAAGAAATGCTTGTAATCTTTATTTCTTCGGGTATTCTTCCTTGATTCATGGAGTAGATCTTATATTCTAGGATTAAGGGAGTATTTGTATGATGGATTGATGTAATCTCTTGTGGATTTGCCAATTTCTTGTTTCAATGACATTGTCTTACTTGTATCAATTAGATCTTGAATGATTAATGGTGATTTGTGCTTAATTCTCATTCTTGATTGATTGTTTGGATTTCTTGTGGACTTTGTAAAGATAAACTCTCACTCGATCATCCGAGGGATCCACGTGACAGGTGTAAGCCCGTGTAAGGACGTTTGAGAGATAATCTTGAAGAGGAAATAGGAATATTCAAGAGAGTAGGATGGATCTTGTGATTAGTTTCTTGTATCTTGATAGATTAATAAGTTGTGGGCTTCTATGTTGATATCCGAGGTAGGCATAGTAATAGGTGTGCTTCTGTGTAAGGACAACGTAGGTTCACGTCTAATTGATCATATTTAGATACATTTCTCAGTCCTTAGCCGGTTATCTATTGCAAGAGGGAACCGGCAACTTTCTACTAGTGTTTGGCAATTGAGGGATAAGAATTGGTGAATCATTTACATTCAAGAAATCTTACAAAGAAACCAAAATTCCTAGAATCTCCCTTTATCATAACCCAAAACACTAAACTCTTGTTTGTTGATCTTTAATATTAGATTTGTTTACCTTCACTTTGCATTTGAAACAATTGGATAGTTGTTTAGCTAATTCGCATTGAGACATTTCTAGTGCTTATTCCAGTCCCTGTGGATACGATAATCTTTTATATTACTTGCGACATTTCCGTACACTTGCGGAGCGTAACATAAACCCTGCAGGTGGACCTAGTCCAACATGACAATAAAGTTGAGTGGTACAACTCTTGGAGCTAGATATTAATTAAATGAGTTGTCAGTAACTCACTTAATTAGTGGGCATTCGTAATCTTAAACACAGGGAGACTAACACACTCATGATAAGGAGGAGCCCATAATGTAATTTTGGATTGGTGCGGTAGTGCGGTAATAACTCTCTAGTGGAATGAGTTATTATCGATGAACTTGAGTTGTGTGTTCGGGGCGAGCACGGGATACTCAAGCTCATCGGAAGGCCAAAACCAATTTCTCCTCTAGGTCCCTGTTGTAGCCTCAATAAAGCCTCAAGTCCATCCAAAGAAAAGCCTATCTTGGTGTCCAAGAAGGGGCCGGGTCAATGCTTGGTGACCAAGCAATGGCCGGCCACATATTCTCTAGAAATGGTCGGCCCTTGCCTTGGGGAAGGGGGCCGGCCGCAATATTTAAATTATGAAGGTTGTTTTTGAATTTTTAAATTTCCTCAGATATTTACAATTTGTAAAAAGAGAGATTTTAAAAATTTATAAAATTTTCCTAATTTAAATTAGGCCACAAGGTTTTAAAAGAGAGTTGTAAAATTTATAAAACTTTCTTTTAAAATGAAATATTATTAGAGATGTATTAAATTTTAAAACTTGGTTTTAAATTTTAAAACTTTCCTTTTAATATCCACATTAGAAAAAAAGAGAGAGTTTGTAAAATTTTATTAGAAGTTTTCTTCTTTTAAAATTTTATAAATTTTTTTTTCTTTTTCTTTCTTTCCCTTTTAATAAGTGGCCAGCCACCTTGCTTGGTGCCCAAGCAAGGGGCCGGTCAAATAATTAAACATCAACAAATAGTTGTTTAATTAATTAATCAATCTAGGATTGATTAATTAAAAGGAAAGAAAAAGAAAAAAAAAAGAAATAGGAATGAGTCTAATTTTTTATAAAACTTTTTCCATAATTTTCCGTTGGGAAACTAATATAAAAAGGGGGGAAGGGTAGGCCTTGAAGAATATAACAATTGATATTGTGTTGTTGGAGATCATCAAGTGGTCGGCCCCTCTCCCTCTCTTCCCTTTGCTCTCTTTTGCTCCTTTGTGGTGGTAGTGGGTGAATTCTAGAGAAGGAGGAGAAGCTTTCCGGGTGGTGTTCGTCTTGGAGGATCGTCGCTCACACGACGTCCAAGAGGAGGCGAGGGATACGGCAGAAGATCTCGAGGTTTTTTGCATACAAGAGGTATAACTAGTATTTAATTTCCGCATCATACTAATTAATTTTTCTTTGTATAAATACCAAATACAATAGGCATTCGATTCTTGTTTTACGAATTTAATTTTGATGTTGTGTTCTTTTTCTTTTTTCCTTGTGATTTGATTGTTCCTTTTGGTTAACCTAGAGTTATATAAGGAAATTAAATATTAACTTTCCTTAAAAGGCTTTGTCTAGTCGGTGGTGGTTGCTCCCATATCCAAGAAGGCCAAGTGCCTCGTCATGCAGTACTGGAAGCCAATTTTGGAAACTATATTTAATTGAATTTATAACCTAGGTGATTTGGATCAAACGTGTTAAGTTCCGCAGGAGATCCAAATCTAAACCTAAAAGAACATATAAGTTAAACTTGGAATCAAACGTGCTAAGTTCCGCAGGAGATACAAGTTTAACTTAAAAGAACACATGGTAGCTAGGAAAGGTTCAGATTACGTACAAAATTTTTGTACAGTGGAGCCATTGGGTTTTCCGAGTAGCAACCAACAACATCAAGATATTACTGATGTGTGATCGTTCTATATACCATGTCGTGTTTGTTCTTAACCCTCGATTGTTGGATTGGAGCATATGCTTGTTCTTTGCGTGTGTCTTATTTTCTGCTGATGTTGTATTATGGGATATTGTCAGATGTCCATCCCACGTACTCCTAGAGCTACATACCCAACTGCTGTTGAGGTATTCAAGCACCTGCTTGATGCATTTATCTAGAAATCCATTCTGATTTTCCCTGAATTCAATTGTGTCTGGATGATAGTTCCAAAGAGACTGACAGAATTCCAACACCTAAAGTGATAATTGATCAAGACTCAAACCCAAATGCAACTATCGTCGAGGTAGCCTTTGGAGCACTACTTGACACTGTATACTCGAAATCTCTGACTCCCTTCATGTTTTTCTTACAATGTTTCTTTTTTGTTTCTAGAGTAGCAAACATTTTTTTAGCTTTGATTTTTTGTTTATAATTATATACTTTATATATGTAAAATGGTAGATATTGGCGTTAGATCTATTTTAATCTTTAGTTGATATTTCTTCGTAACGAATTAGTTCGGTTGCAGGTCTTTAATCCGGTTCCCTGGATTGTTCCACATATCCTATGATTCAAGCTTTAAACAATGGAGTTTGTTGAGAAATTTGACCTCTTCCCAGACTTGAAACTGCTAATGTAGAACTGGCCAGTCCATATTTCATTCCTGGACTGTAATGATTTTCTTTGTTGGACTATGGGGTGGGTTAGTGTCGCTTGTTAATGAATAATCTGATGATTTATTTATCCAATGTGACTTAATTATTTCTCCTTGATACAATTATAAATGCTTTAATTTGTTAGAGACGATGGGAAATAATTTATCTGATCAGTATGTCATTCGGAATTCAGTTTTTGATTGAGCAGATTTTTCTTGTAAGTTATATAGAAAAAATATTCGTAGAGGTTTCTATTGTATCTTTTCATAAGCTTCTGGAAATTTATGAAATATTACTCAAGTTATAGAAGGACTCCTCTAGTTAGATGCATTAACTGTTTGTTCTATTAACAAGGAATAGAGGTAAATGCTTATATTCCCTTCTTTTGTCTTTCTAATTGTTAAAAGTTCACAATGAGTTCACATTGTTAAGACATTAGCTTTTGCAGTCCAATGTTTGTTTAGTGTTCTTTTTTTCCTTATGAAAATAATATTTGGAATTTCTTGCAGTTTATCATTGTGAGTTAATAACTATATTTATAAGTTTTTAAATAAAATTTCAGGTTAGGGTGCTTTGCGAAAAAGCTAAGGAGGTTTTAATGGAAGAAAGCAATGTTCAGGTAGACATTACTTCTTTTAAGTTATTCAATCTAGTTAAGGCCCTTGTTAAAGTATAATGTTGTTGAATTTCCTTGAAGTTGTTCACTCGCATGCTGGCCATGATCATTCTCTAATAAAATTAGAAAGGAATGTAAACAATACAAACCTCAACTGATGTCTCATAAGTTCTTATAAAACTTCATTGGTTGTAGGCGTAGAAGCTTACTATAGATCTGTATTATTGAAGTTCAGGATATTTGCTTGTATTACAAGATATATACTTCATGTAAATATGAAATAAAAAATATAGATGCAACATAAGACAAAAACTGAGAAATGGAAGTTATACTGAGTACTACAAACCACAGTTTATCATATTATAGTTGATTCTCTAGTAAAGTTTCACATTTTGAACTCGTTTATTTTGATTGTTTTGTTTCTTTTGAGAGCCATCAGTAATGCTCATGTATGGAACCACAGTTTATCATATTATAGTTGTTTCTTTTTACAAGCTTTATTTCTGTAGTTTGAAGAAACATTGTATTTCTGCAACAACAGTGCTTTCTGTAGTTTGAAGAAAATTTGCATTTCTTCAATCCTTCTTTCTTTCTGCAAGCATTTCATTTCTGAGTAATGAGTTTTGGTTCATTTATAGAAAATAGCTAGTAGAAGTAATTTTTTGGTTCAAACTATTGACTGTAATTTTTTGTTTATATTTCAGGCCAACTGTTCAATCTGTTCAAAGCTCACAAAGATCCTAGACAAAATCCAATTGCTCACAAGATTATTTTGTGCTCTTTTGTTTTATTTGTGAATATCACTATCTACTTTAAAACAGAATTAGTGTTAATTTTGATATTTACTAGCTTCTCATGTAATTAAATAATAATATTACTTCAATGTCAGAATTCTATTATTTTGGTATGAGTTTGAAATCATTAACTGAGTTGATTATATGTAAAATTCGAATCTAAACATGGTAAAAGAAAAATAATAGTTTCATAAATATAAAAATAATGATTTTTAAATAATTTTTTTAAATATTTTTTCTTTTAAACGACAACGCTTTTAAAGCGTTGCAAAAGCGTTGTCTTTTCTACCAAAAACAACACTTTAAATGCGTTGCAAAAATGTTGTCTTTACATAAACAGACAACGCTTTTAAAGCATTGCAAAAGCGTTGTCTTCGCTACAAATGACAACGCTTTAAAAGCATTGTCGTTGAGCAGACTTTTAACAACAATGCCTTTAACAACGCTTTTTCATGCACAAAGACAACGCTTTAAAAGCGTTGTCTATTAGCTTTTTTCTTGTAGAGAATGAAATACTGAAATAAACTGTACTCACCTGCGAGGCTTGGGAAAATGACTGTGGACATACACAGACAAAGATAGTCAGAGCAAATAAGCATGTATCCTGTATGTATGTCAATCATATGCAGTCACCCAAGTGCAGCATCCAATATGCAACAATCACAATAAATGCAATCTGTGCATATGATGCAATATGACATGACCACCCCTGACGCCAGTCACCCATCTCACACACAATGGTGAGACCGAGTGGGTAGGGCTGTGACACCGTGCACTCTGCCGTCACTACCCCTGAAGAGTGACCGAGTGGACGGGATGCTGTCGGAGTACACCTATCCTCCTACCTCAAATCAGAGTGAGGGAGCATAACACTCTCATCTCCCGATACGTAGTGACGGGGAGGGACCCTGTAACGACCTAATTTTCCTCATTAGGAGTTTTAAAAGTTCTTAAAAATATTGGAAATGCCATAGAAATATTCTAGGGATTTTTAGAAATTTTTAGAGTATTTTTATGTAATTTTTGGAGTTAGTTTGGTATTTTTACCAAGAGGAAGAAGTTAAAAAAAAAGAATATGTTGAAGTCGGGGTTTGAACCCAAGATCTCGGACCCGGATCCGAGTCTTAACCGAAATCAGACAACCAGCTGATCCACGGTTGTTTTGTTATAATTTAAGGGAATTAAATATAGTTAAGCGATATTAAGAAACGAAATAAAATTACCGTTTAAAAAGGAGCCGAGGGCGGCTCGAACCCGAGACCTTCGGTAATCCGACTTTCCAGTGGACCAAGCGAGCACACTGATGTTTCATGAACAAATCAATCACGAATTGGTCTTAAGCCATAACCCTAGGTTATAAAAGGATAGGTAAGAGAGGGGTTAAGTTATTTTCTTTTCTCTCTTTTCCTCTTCTCCTCTCTCGCGTCGGCGACTCCTCTCGGGCGAAAAACGCAGCCGAGCTTTAGGGCGTCTCCGGTGGCCGGCCAAAGGCTCATTCAAAGGCTTCTTCATCTCCTTGCGTTCCTCTCGTCGAGGAGGAGCCGTGAGCACAAGGAGGGACCGAAAGCTCGAGTTCTCCGAAGCCCTAGAATTGTTCTCGCCGGCTGTAAGTCCAAGGAACCGATGTAAGTTGCTTCTCACCTGCATTAGGATAGCTCCGAGGTTTAATTCTTGATCCTCTCCTTGTTCCCGAAGCTTTGCATGAATTCCCTTGCATTCTCAGTTTTCGGATCATACTGTATAGTTTTCCTTTGCATAATCTATTTTGTGCTTGTTGCCGTGTGCTTCTAAGAAAGGGAATAGGGTTTTGTTGTTTAGCTTGTGCTTAATTGCTTTGGACCTTGTTTCCTTTTTGTTACTGCTTGTTCCGAATCACGCCCTGAAGATGATAGAATTTGGGGCCTTGGATGCTTTCTGTCGTGGTCTTCTTGAGGGAAAGGAAGAAGAAAACACTTTGTTTTAGTTAGGGTTTGTTTGTTTGTTTGTTGGTTGTTTGTTTAGCATAAGATAGGCAGAAGTGATTTTCTTTTCTTATGTGTGCTTGCTGCCGTGGATTTTAAAAGAGAACATGAAATTTTGAAGTGCTACCGTGAGTTTCAAGGGAACAGAGAATGGAAGATTTGCAAGCCCTGATTCAAGATGTTTTTGTTGGTCTTAACATTTAAAAAGTGTTGAACAGATTAGGATGTAGAATCAATCTGTTGATGCTCAGTGTTATAGAATGGTTATGGATGCTTAGTGGATTGGTCTTGAAGTTTAATGTATTGTTATTTCTTGTGTGTTTTTCCTCATGCTTTGGCTGCTGTAAAGAATTGTTTAGATGGGCAAGAATAGTTATAATTCCGGGATTTTAGAAAGGTTTGGATGAAATTGGTTTGATGTAAGTTTGGGTTCTATATTTAGGAAGATAACTCCTGTACCGATTATTGAGGTTAGTTTAGTCTAAAGGTGAGAAGTATGTGAGTGATTTAGTTATGCAAGTAATAAGTTCAGAATAGAAGTTTAGTTTAGAAGATGAGAAAAGAGATTTACATGTTGATCAATGTAGATTTTATAAAGTATTAATATGCAGATTTTAGTTAAGCTTAAGATGCAGATTTTTGATAGGCTTAGTATGCAGATCTTAGATAAGCTTAGTATGCAGATTTTGTTAAGCTAGTATGCAGATTTCTGTTAAGCTATTATGCAGATTTTTATTAAGCCAGTATGTAGTTTTCTGTTAAGCATTAGTGCAGATTTTTAATAAGTATTGTATGTGCAGATTTCTTTTGTATTCTATGCATGATTATGTGTTACATAGTTAGTTTTATTCATAGATGCATACGAAAGATACCCTAACAGTATTTTGGGTTTAAGAAAAGTATAAGAAAGATAAAGAAAAGTATAAGAAAGATAAAGAAAAGTATAAGAAAGATAAAGAAAAGAAAGAAAAGGCCAAGGCCTTAAGTAGATCCCAAAGTCAAGACTTTAGGGATTTTTGGCACACAAGGTGCCTATTAAAATGCCAAGACATTTAAAGAATAAAGAAAAGTATAAGAAAGATAAAGAAAAGAAAGAAAAGGCCAAGGCCTTAAGTAGATCCCAAAGTCAAGACTTTAGGGATTTTTGGCACACAAGGTGCCTATTAAAATGCCAAGGCATTTAAAGAAGAAGTAATTAAGATTATAAGTATTTTACTTTTAAGAAGAGGCTAGTACCCGACTTCCGAGTTTGTCGTTAAACAAATCTAGGTGTCCAATTCCGAGGTCTTGGCCCTGGTAGACCGAGGTCTGCTCTTTTAGGATTGGTGGCTCGCTACCCCAACCTATCAGGGAACGCGCATAAGTTGGTACTATGCCTGGGCCTAAGAAGAAGTTGATTATTATTTTGAAGTATTATAAGTATAAGTTTTTGAACAAGTAAAACGAGTTTTACATAAACATAAAGTATTAAAGATTAAGTTTAGAACAAATGAAATAAGTTTCATATAGTTCTAAAAATCAGAAAGTTTAGTTCTTTATTCTACCATGTTTATCTAGTAGATGAGTAGTTTTTCATGTTTACCTATTAGATGAGCAGCATGATTAGCTATTAGAATTACATGAGTAGATTCCTAGCTTTTCTTTGCTATCAGTTTGACATGAGCAGTTATGTTTATGCTTTATTTTCTTTTAGAGCATATAGTTTCTAGTTCTTTCTGTATACATGCATATTCGTGTTTTTGTGAGTTAGATAGCGCTTACTAAGCAAATTTTGCTTATAGACTACACTTCCTCTTACTGCAGATACAGGAAAGGAAAAGATATAGAAAGGAAGGCGACAAGGAGGTGTTCGAAGGATGTGTGATGCCAGGACTATGGAAGCCTTGGGACTAGGAAAGAAGTTTTAATTTTTATTTCCGCATTTTAGTTATTGTAAACATTTGAGTTCAGCTTAGTAAGTAGATATTTGTGTGTTTGATACTTATTTAACTGTGCGGGTGTTTGATAAATGTTACAGTCGCCTGTGGCTGTGTATATTATGTTATGTATTAATGATTATAGTCACCGGTATAGGGGAGACTCCGCCGAAATTTTTCGGTAGGGATTCCTCGTGGTTTCGATCACACCGGTTAAATAGAGTTAGTAGTTAAGTAACGGTCATCCTTAGAGAGTAGCATAGTATATATAGTAAGAAGGGTGGTCGTTACAGACCTCGGCGTGCTACCCCGCTGCATCGTGCTACCCATGAGCACCCCGACAGTGCACCACCGAGCAACCTGCCATACACACCCTTAGTGTTGTGCCACTACCCATGCAGTGGTCACGCTGTGTGCAGGCCCTCATGTAGCCGGCTGACAAGCTCAACAACAATGGAGTCGTCAATCGCCCAGCATGCAATCATGCGATATGGTGCGTGCGGCTACAATATGTCATACCTGAACATATCCTCCTCCATATGTGTAGGTGCCAATAAAACAAACACATGTGTATAACAATGATATAAGCAACGCAAATCCAACAACATATAACAAGTATCCCCAGCAACTAATCAAGTGTAGATAAGCATTATAAATATCCGTCTCTATGAACATATAAACACATGGCAAAAGATAAAGGCATCCAGTTCTAAAGTAAAGCAACTAACAGAAGAAGCATGTGATAGGTATCAACTAAGCCAAGACCAGGGAAGAGATAATCTACCATCTACCACTAGTAATTATATATATAAACTACACATATCATAAGACATTATCAAAAAGATAAGTCAAAGGGTACCCGCCTCAAATAGCAGGTAGTATCAAGTCAATCCAAATCGACGTTGAGACGCCCGTATCGAATCAGAGTCCTGTGTAAACAAATACATTTACTTTTATTTAGCTAGAATACAAACAAATAGCTAAATAAATCCTAAATAGAAATTTAGGGATAAACCCTAAACCATATCCCTCAACCTTTCTAACGGTTAATTAGGGTTAATTACCTTAACCCCAAACAACCCTTAAGATAGAAATCCAAAACCTAAATCCATATAACCTAATTAACCTACACAACCTAATGATGAATAAATTATCAATAGGTATCAAGATCATACCTAATCATCTAACACATGATCATCTAAAAAATTATCCAAATTCGAAACATGATCTATAACATGTTCCAACCAAAATTCAATTCAAACCTAACCCTAATTCAATACATAGAGAACAACTCTTTCACCTTACCTTAATTCCAGTTGCTGTTGCTGCTGGATGGTTTACTGCCGAAACCAAAAAGTTCACAAATAGAACAGAGCAGATCAAACCTACTGTTGATGCTGGATTAAGGTGATTATTACTGACGGAACTAGGTGAGCTGGATCAAGAACACCACAAAACTGATCCTCACTGATGGATTCACCTCATGATCATAGAACCTATCTCACTGGATCAATCGGCTCAATCAATGAATCAAGCAAAAAGATCACCAATCCAAACACCAACCGAATCAACAACCTAACCTTACCTGAGATAACCAACAGTCAAAGAGAAAAGTAAGAATCAAGGAAGAAGACTCGAAGCTAGGCACAAATCAAAGAACAGAACAGAGAAAGGATCGATCGCTTACCCTCAGAGCCCTAAACGGCTCTTCCTGCCGACAAATTAGTGGATCTGGCTTGATCCAATGGCGTCGATCGAGAAAGAAAAGGTCGGCAAGCGTAGGGAGAAGGGCTCGAGAAGGGATTGAAAAGAAGAGACCAATGATCCGCCTCCTTGTTCGACCTCTGGTAATCTCCAGCGATGAGCTCCTCCGGCGATGTCGTCGATCGCCACAGATCCGCCCGCAAGAGGGAACGAGAGCATATCCGCTCGCAAGAGACAACGAGAAGGAGAGGAGTCAGGGAAGAGAAGGGTTCTGGTGAGAGGATGGATCGGCGTTAGGGGAAAAAGAATTAAGAAAAGAAATGGAATTTATATAAATAAGCATTTCCTCACTTAAATGGGTATCCCAAACCGACTTTTTCGTGCCTACCAAACGATCCCCTCAAAACCCTCCGTACGAGCTCCAAAAATTTTCCAGAAAATTTCTAAAAATTCTAGAAAATTTTATAAGGATATTTCCCAAATAACCTTATTATTTAAATTTTCTGATATCTTACAGATTGTCATGTTAAACCCTGCAGGTGGACTTAGTCCGACATGACAATGAAGTTTAGTGGTACTACTCTTGGAGCTAGATATTAATTAAGTGAGTTGTCAGTAACTTACTTAATTAGTGGGCATTCGTTATCTTAAACACAGGGAGACTAACACATTCATAATAAGAAGAAGCCCATAATGTAATTTGGGATTGGTGCGGTAGTGTGATAATAACTCTCTAGTGGAATGAGTTATTATCGATGAACTTGAGTTGTGTGTTCGGGGCGAACACGAGATACTCAAGCTCATCGGAAGGCCAAAACCAATTTCTCCTCTAGGTCCCTGTCGTAGCCTCATTAAAGCCTCAAGTCCATCCAAATAAAGGCCCATCTTGATGTCCAAGAAGGGGGCCGATCCATTTCTTGGTGACCAAGCAATGGACGGCCACTATATCCTCTTAAGGGGTCGGCCCCTTGCTTGGTGCCCAAGCAAGAGGGGGCCGGCCACAATAATTCAAACAAGGAGGGGTGTTTTGAATTTTTAAAATCTTCTCTTTGTAGAAAACTATAAGTTTTAAAAGAGAGATTTTAAATTTAAAAACTTTCCTTATTTGAATTAGGCTACATGTTTTAAAAGAAAGTTTAAAAGTTTTAAAACTTTCCTTTTTTAACCATCCTCATGGTTTAGAAAAAAAAAAGAAGAGAAGTTTTAAAATTTAATTTTTCTATCACCATGTTAAAATAGAAAATTTTATGAGAGAAGTTTTAAATTTTAAAACATGGTTTTAATTTTTAAAACTTTCCTTTTTTAACTGCTACTTTAGGAAAGAGAGCTTGTAAAATTTTATAAGAGTTTTTCTTCTTGTAAAATTTTATAAAAAATATTTTCTTCCTCTTTAAGGGGGCCAGCCACCCTTGCTTGGTGCCCAAGCAAGGTGGCCGGCCAAATTAAAATAAAATTAAAATCATCATCCAATTATTTGGTGATTGATTCAATCAAGAGGAAAGAAAAGGAAAATAAAAAGGGAAAAGGAAAAACAAGAGGAAGATTATAATTTTTGTAAAAATTCTTTCCTTATTTGCCTTAGGCAAGTAATATAAAAGAAGGGGTGAGGAGGCCTTATGAGAAACAATTCTTATTCTCTTGGTGGAGTCTCTCTAGGTGGCCGGCCCTTCCCTCTCCCCTTCTCTTTTCCCTTTTGCTCTCTTCTCCTTGGTGGTGTTGGTGGCCGGATTTTAGAGGAAGAGTAAGAAAGCTTTTGGGTGTTGTTCATCTTGGAAGATCGTCACCTACACGACGTCCAAGGCGAGGCAAGGAATACGGCAGAAGATCCCGAGGTCATTAGCATACAAAGAGAAGGTATAATTAGCAATTGTTTTCCGCATCATGCTAGTTATTTCTTTTTGTAAAATTCCAAACACAAGAGGCATTAGATCTAGTTTTTCGAATTTATTTTTCGAGTTTGTGTTTTTTTTTTTTTTTCAAATTTGTGATTCGATTGTTCTTTTTGGTTAACCTAGAGTTATTTAAGGAAATTAAATATTAGCTTTCCTTAAAAGGCTTTGTCTAGGCGGTGGTGGTTGCTCCCATATCCAAGAAGGCCATGTGCCTTGCCATGCAGTCCTGGAAGCCAATTTTGGGAAGTAATATTTAATGGAATTTATAACGTAGGTGGATTTGAATCAATAGCGTTAAGTTCCGCATGCGATTCAAATATAAACCATTAAGAACAGATAAGTTAAATTTGGAATCAATGATGTTAAATTCCGTTTGCGATTCCTAATTTAACTTCTAAAGAACACAATAGGTTATTTAAGGAAAGGTTCGACACTTGCACAAAATTTTGTATAGTGGAACCAGTAAAATTTCCCTAGGACTAACCAACACTAAGCCCATAGAGGTAGGTCTTCTTCCTTCCATCAATGATATCATAATAAATGTCATCAACCACATTGGTGGAAATAGGCTGTGACCCCTCTCCCTCTACCCTAGGCTGAGATGCCTTAGCAACTCTAGTTGACATTGTTTATTGTGTCAAAATAATGATTTTATTAACCTCCACATAAAGTTTACAAATATATTCATGAAATTTAATATTCTTACGTTAATTGCTAAGGAACGTCTATCAAAAAATGACTCATCCTTGTTCTTATGGGTCTTATTAAATACCTCCCAACAAGTTGCATGTCTCTGTAATTTAGCTACTTGTGTATAGAGAATGCAAGTATATTAAAATTAATAAAAAAATATATGTAAGAAATTTTTATATAACTTAATTTTAAACTTACCAAGTTAGATGCATGCTCCATAATAGAACGAGATCAAATAGTATGCTATATGGATGCAGTGCTCGTCCTAGCAGCCTCTGAATTGTAATTTCATTGAACAATCACTGAATTGAGCTGCAAATGCTCAGCATACCAAATGGCTCTTTAAGCCTCTCAAACTGCATCAAGGACCTCAGATGGCTTCGTGCCTCTTTGTCTCCACTTGTATAACATGTCCCTATATAGTTTAGAGCAGTAGTTGCTCCATGTTTTTTAAATCTGCCTTTTGTCCCTCCTCTCAAACATACCTCTTCTACTACAATAGATTTTGAGAATTAATCATGTCAATTTTAAACTAAAAAATACGTATTAGATTTAAAATACTTATAAAAAATTCACCTTAATAGAAGTTCTTCATGCCCTGGTCTACAAGCCTTCTTTATGTTGGTGCAGAGAGTACTATAATCAAATCTATATTTTGATATTGTCAAAGGTTCAAATTAAGTCTTGTTATTATTTGATGAATTAATCCAATGTGTAGGATGCTCACTTGGAAGGCCCTAGTAGGTGAGCTGGACTTGATACTAGGCAAGAAAAGACTTAGTAGATCATAGAATCAGGCAGGAAGTCCAGATGGGTCAAGTATACTTGACATCTAGCAAGTGGATTTGATAGGTCTAGAGTACTCGATGTCAAATCAAGTGAAAGCCCTAGAAGGTTGATTCGATATTGAGCAGTTAAAGTCTAAATAGGTCTGGAGGACCCGATGTTTGATAGGTAAGTTAAAGTAAGCTACTGAGGAGAGTATAGTGAGGTCGTGTCCTAAAAAGGACAACAACTTAGGCTCTAGTCCAACTAAAGAAAGCAATGGAGATTTGTCTCATTCGTGCACTTATATATCTATCTAACTCTATTTTGCAAGACTATTATTATATTATTATTGTGCTAACTTTATTTTGCAGATTGAAGAAAGTTTGAGTTGACCAAGGGTTTGGTTGACTAAATAGCGGTTCAGCCGACCAATCTAGCCAGCACGATATAGATACAAGTGTATTTTGTAAACTTGGAAACAATGTTATCAATCAACCGAAAACATGGATTGGTCGATCGATTAAATTTTGGCAACTACAAAGTGAATCAACACAGAATTTGAGATTTAGGTTTAGTCGATCGATCAACTATAGTAGTTGACCAAATATAATGATTTACGGGATCAGACGGATCATATCGAGGCAAACAAGGAAGGTCACATAGTTTAGTCGACCAATAGAAGGTTCAGTCAACAGATAGGTTCAGTTGACTGAATGGGATTTCAGTCAACCGAACAATGCTTATAAAATAAGGCCTTGAGGTTCGAGCTGAGTATGACAATTCTTCACCCTGCTTCATTATGTTCATACTTCTACTGTGTGTGCAAGCTCCAACTACTTCGACTCTCTGACAACCAACACTTCATCGCATTCATTCATTGTCAATCTATTCATTATACTTGCATACTATTGTAACTACACATTTTACTTGTATAATTCAAGCATATAGTGAATTAACCCATCGATATGATCCAGGGATTGTGGGTTCTTGGAGTAGGAGTCGGCTAGGCTCTGAACTAAGTAAAAATTGAAAGTGTCATTTTCTTTTAAAGTTCTTATTTTAATTTTCGCTACATACTTGATAAGTTTTTTTAAAGAAAATAAAATATTTTAATCAAATGAGATTCACCTTCCCTCTCTCTTGTCTTCCACGATCCAACATTTTAAACCTCTTGGATATGTAGGCTACGACCTGATGGCCATCTAGGACAAAGTTGCATGAAAAAATCATGTATGAGATATATATGATAAATAAAAAGAAGATTAAGTACTAGACTAATTACTAAATACATAAATACTTACAAGTCAAAAACAACCCTCAAACTAATCAAGTCACCATGTAACGACCCGGCCCTCTTGGCCCATTAGGCGACCCTTGGGTCGTCGACCGTCGACCCTTATGTCGTCGGCCCATTTGGCGACCTCTCATGTCGTCGACCGATGACTCTTTGGCCGTGTCGTAACTCACTAGGAATTTCCACCCCTGGCAGTGGATTTTTGACTCCCCCAGGATTCGAACTCTAAACCTACAGGCTTAAGTATTAGAATTTATGAATCCTGGTAGCCAAGTGAGATGATCTCACTTGGTTACCAGAATTCATAAACTCTAATACTAAAGCCTGGAGGTTTAGAGTTCGAATCCTGGGGGAGGCAAAAATCCACTGCCAGGGGTGGAAACTCCTAGTGAGTAACGGGTCGTCGGTCGACGACATGAGAGGTCGCCAAATGGGCCGACGCCATACGGGGCGCCACAAGGGCCGCCCAAGAGGCCAAAAGGGTCGGGTTGTTACAATAAAAGTTTTGGGTTTACATCGATTTTTTTTATAGTTGTAGTATACTTGGTTATAGCTTGTGTTTATATTGTCGTTACTCACTAGGACTTTCCACCCCTGGTCAGTGGATTTTTTCCTCCCCCAGGATTCGAACTCTAAACCTCCAAGCTTAAGTATTAGAGTTTATGAATCCTGGTAACGAAGTGAGATGATCCACTGACCAGGGGTGGAAAGTCCTAGTGAGTAACGACACGGCCAAGGGTCGTCGGTCGACGAGATTAGAGGTCGCCAAATGGGCCGACGAAATAAGGGCCGACGGTCGACGACATGAGAGGTCGCCAAATGGGCCGCTAAATGGGCCAAGAGGGCTGGATCGTCACATTATGTTGTTGCTAACTATTCTTAATGTGCAGAAAACTGATCTGATTTAAAATTTACTAAACCCATGCCAATTACTACTAAATCTGAACTGATGCTTAAAGATACATTTTTAAATGTTGTACCTTTTACTCCAAAGAGAAGATCTAGCCTTCACATGTGATTAAGGACTGAACTTAAGTGTTTCCAGCTGAAACAGGCATTTCAATCGATCGGCTGATCAATTGGGATGTTCGGATTGATTCACTGATCGATCCAGCATGCTACTGTATACGAAAACTTTGATTGGATCGATCGGTTGATCGATCCATTGATCGATTCAGCTCGCTACTGTGCACGGGGTAAATTCTGGATCGATCGGCTGATCGATCCAGGCTTGCTAATCGATCCAGGGATCGATTCCAAGGCTCTCTGTTCACGAGACTAATTCCCTGATCGATCCAGTGATCGATTCCAGAGCTTACTGTTCGCGAAATCAAGCTCCCCAATCAATCAGCTGATCGATTGGGGGCCTCCAATTGATCGGCTGATCGATTGGGGTTTCTAATTTTTCAGCTGAGTTCTGATTTCGGCACTGTTTCGTGCCCAAATCACATATACAAGTTCTAAAATGGCTGGGAAACATTCTAACATCAAATACTTAGTATTCTAAGCTTGGCCTAGTGCATAGTTCACTAGTTCATGGCATTTAAACATACTTAAGAGCGGAACAAATAAAATGCTAAAGAGTTCTAATACTTAAAACAAAACTTGCTAGATCCCTAAGATCTTTATTCCAAGTTCCACCCACACACATCTTCATCGCATTGATCTCCAGCCTCCGCTAGTCCATCTTTCCTTTACCTTTATCTGCAGTATAAGGAAAAGAGTATCTGTAAGATTTCGTTTAGTAAGAAACCATCTACCTCACAAAACATGCAAACGATGCATTTTATGATTTTAAAACATGCTATTTGAAAAATATGCTGAACCTTGCTAAACATGGATTCTAAAACATGGCATAATCTCATACGATACATGGCAATCATAGCTAAGCATAAAACTATCATGTGGATTCATAAGACTAAACTGAAATAAAAGCTGAACTACACTACTGCTAACTGATGCTAAGCTGCTCTGTATTTTCATAAACTATTTTGTGAAGTTTTGAAAACTATTTATCATAAATAGATGAAAATACATAATCATGCTGCTGATGGGCCCGACAACTGTACTTGCTGTGCACGCATCCCTAACTAAACCCGGGGTTGTAAATTCTGAATCTAGTAGGGTCTACTAGGTTATCTAAACCTAGGGACGACTATGGGAGCCCAACCCAATGGACATCTAGTCCATTACAGTGCCACTACTAAAAGGAAAATACTAGATCATAAGCTAATTAATTTATCTTGCTAATTCTAAGTTATCTTAACCCAGAGCTAGGTTATCTGAACCTAGAGGCGACTATGGGAGCCCACCCATTGGACCGTAGTCCCATATAAGCTATAGCAAGACTAGATAAGCTATTTTAATTGCTTCTATTACATTTGCTCAGCTATTAAAATGCCTACTGTAACATTTTACTGAGCTAATCATTTTATCGATCACTTGGTGTGCTCCAACTCTCTCCTCTATTAGGGAGGCCACCTCTAGGCACCCGACAATGTATAGATCCCCCAACTGAAGGGGAAGGACGGGTCTGACCCATCTAGAGGTGCTCAACTAAATTCCTAAAACTGCGAGGAGGGTTAAATACACCCTATGTGTCGAAGAACTACATATAGTTAATTAAAAAGCATACAATCGTACGAAAAGCTACTTATACTGCAGGTGAGGGGTTTCTTACCTCCTGCGCTACTTTTTCTTACAATCCAATCACTAGGTTTTTCGGTGGAGATGATTCCCTCGACGATCCTCTTACATCTACGTGCTCTTCTCGCGGAGAGGAACACCCTCGTGTCGGAGTCGTTGCCGGAAGGTGTCCTTACCTATCTAGGAGTGAAACCCTAGGTCTCTCGGGGTCTTGGTGTGCCGTGAGGTGAGGAAGAGGAGGGGGCGGCGTGATTAGGTTGAGGGGAGGAAAGTCACGATCCAAAATAACTCCTCACTTAATTATTTTTCCTATTTATATTAAGTGGTTAACTCGCCCAACTTAAGTATAAATATAATTGATTCCCTCTTCTTTCAGCACAGCTCTGCTGGGTTCACTTGGTTACTAGAGTTCACCATAAGTCGTAGGACCTAATAGGTCTCGGATTCCATTCCCACGTAGGCTATTTTACGATTCTATTTATTTTTGCTCCTTCCGCTATTCTAAAAATTCTGTAAAAATATCCTAAAATTCCAGAAAATACTAGGATATTTCTAATAATTATTTGAGAATTTTCGTGTGTTACAATCCCCCATACCTTATAAAAAGTTTGTCCTCGAACTTAGAATAACTCTGGGTACTTCTGTCTCATACTGGCTTCTGTTTCCCAAGTTGCCTCTTCTGTTTCCCAAGTTGCCTCTTCTGTTGTGTGATTTTGCCAAATAACTTTTACTAATGGTATTTCCTTGTTCCGCAATTTCTTAACTGCTCGGCCTATTATCTGAATAGGCCGACTGTCATGGCTGAGGTTTTCGCGGACTTGTACCGACTGGGGCTCAATCACCTGGGTGGCATTTGGGATATGTTTCTTCAGCATAGAGACATGAAATACATTATGGATAGCTGACATCTCCTGGGTAGCTCTAGCTCATATGCTACCTTGCCAACTCTTCTGCTGATAAGGTATGGTCCCACATATCTGGGACTTAATTTGCCCTTCTTCCCAAAACGCATTACTCCCTTCATGGGAGCCACTCTGAGGAACACTGTATCCCCAACTGAAAACTCTAAAGGTCTGCGTCGTGTATCAGCATAGCTTTTCTGGCGGCTCTGAGCTGTCTCTATCCTCTGGCGGATCTGCTGTATAGCTGCTGTGGTATCTGCTACTAGATCTGTCTGAAGTTCTAGTTCTTTCTGTTCACCACTCTCATACCAGCAGATTAGAGATCTACACCTCCGCCCATAGAGAGCCTCGTAGGGTGCCATACCGATAGTGGCCTGATAGCTGTTGTTGTATGCAAATTCTGCTAAACTCAGATATTTGCACCAACTTCCCTTGAAGTCTAGGGCACATGCTCGGAGCATATCTTCGAGTACCTGATTCACTCGCTCCGTTTGACCATCTGTCTGAGGATGGAAAGCTGTGCTGAATTTTAACTTGGTGCCCAATGCTGATTGTACACACTCCCAGAAGTGTGATGTGAATCGACTGTCTCTGTCTGAAATAATGGTTCGTGGAACTCCATGTAGTATAACGATCTCCTTGAGATACAACTGAGCTAGCTATTCCAAGGAGTATGATATCTTGATAGCTAAGAAGTGGACTGATTTAGTTAACCTGTCAACTATTACCTAGATGGTATCAAAACCATTCGTGGTTCTGGGTAGTCCCACTATGAAATCCATAGAAATGTCTTCCCACTTCCATTCTGGGATCTGGATAGGCTGCAGAACTCCTCCTGGTCTCTGGTATTCTGCCTTGACCCTCTTGCAAGTCAGACAGGTGCTAACATATCTAGCGATGTCTCTTTTCATCCCAGGCCACCAAAAACGTTTCCTTAAGTCCTGGTACATCTTGGTGGAACCAAGATGCATTACATAAGGGGTTCCGTGAGCCTCTTCTAAGATTTTCCTCGGTAGTTCCTCCTGATCTAGAACACAAAGTCTATCACCAAAATATAATGCCCCACTATTTGATACTCTGAACTCTCTACTTTCTGATTCTGCTAGTCCTTGCTTGATTTTCTGAATTTCAGGATCCTGTCCCTGAGCTGTCTGGATATCACCAAGCAAGGTGGATTCTAATGTCATAGTAGAGAGCCGTCCCACTATAAGTTCGAGGCTGAAATCTATGATCTCCTTCTGTAGGGGCGGTAAGGTGGAGCTGGACTTCCTGCTAAGTGCGTCTACCACCTTATTGGCTTTTCGTGAATGGTAGAGGATGTCTACATCGTAATCTTTGACCAGTTCGAGCCATCTACGCTGTCACATATTCAGATCCTTCTGAGTAAAGAAGTACTTCAGACTCTGATGATCTGTATACACTCTACACTGAGCTCCATACAGGTAATGTCTCCAAATTTTGAGAGCGAACACGACTGCTGCAAGCTCGAGGTCATGAGTAGGGTAGTTCCTCTCATAATCCTTGAGTTGTCTGGAGGCATAGGCAATCACCTTACCTTCTTGCATGAGTACTGCTCCTAGTCCCAGTTTAGAGGCATCACTATAAATGTCAAAACTGTTTGTGTTTTCTGGTAGAGCAAGAATAGGGGCACTGGTCAATCTCCTCTTTAGCTCGCTAAAGCTATTCTCACAGTCCTCTGTCCACTGAAATTTTCTGTTCTTTCTGGTAAGAGCTGTCAGTGGGGAGGCTATCCTGGAGAAGTCCTCTACGAATTTTCTGTAATAACCTGCTAGTCCCAAAAAGCTTCTGATCTCACTGGCGTTCTTGGGTCTTTTCTGTTGGTGCAACCTTAGGTCAAGGTTGACTTGGTTGACCCGACTCGAGTTGACTTGACTCGAGTTGTATTTTGATGTTTGACTTGGGAAAATTGATGATGCAACCTTAGGTCAAGATTGACCTAGTTGAGTTGCATGTTGATGTTTGACTCTTGTGAGAGAGTTCTATTCTTGTTATGGGACAAGAATAGATGTTTGGGAGATTATTGGTGCAACCGTAGGTCAAGGTTGACCTGGTTGACCTGATTCGGGAAAAGTCCAAGTATGGAGACTTGGCACGGAAAAGTCCAAGCAGGGAGCTTGGCACTGGAAAAGTCCAAGTATGGAGACTTGGCACGGAAAAGTCCAAGCAGGGAGCTTGGCACTGGAAAAGTCCAAGTATGGGGACTTGGCACGGAAAAGTCCAAGCAGGGAGCTTGGCACGCGAAAAGTCCAAGTATGGAGACTTGGCACGGGGAAAGTCCAAACAGGGAGTTTGGCACGGGGAAAAATCCTAGTGAGTGAAGCTAGGTGAAGGTGAAAGTCCTGGTGAGTGAAGCCAGGCATTCGGGGAAACTGGTGAGTGAAGCCGTGAAAATCCTAGTGAGTGAAGCTAGGTGAATGAGAAAGTCCTAACTGGATGTTAGGCGGATGTGAAAGTCCCGTGAGTGAAGCCAGGGGAGAGAGCTGGTGAGTGAAGCCAGGCAGGGGAAAGTCCTAACTGGATGTTAGGCGCATGGAAATCCTGAGTGAGGCAGGTGAAAGTCCCGTGAGTGAAGCCAAGGAAAATCCAGATGGATCGTGGATGATCGGACTTGGTGTTGAAAGTCCAAGTAGGTCAAAGGGATTGACCGACACTTGGTGGAGTTCTAGCAGTCAAGGGAGTGACCAGATGTTAGGATGAAGTACCAATAGGTCAAGGTTGACCGGATATTGGTTTGAAGTCTTGGGACTTGGTTTGGGCCAAACCAAGCTCGGATCGATCACCGCACCGATCCGGTGATATTGTTTGCTCGATCGGTCCGGTGATCGATCGATATCGGTCAAGTTTCTTGATCGATCGGCCCGTGACCGATCGCCAGCAACAGGCAAAGGAGAGGCAGGCTGATCGGTCCACAGACCGATCAGGCCATGTCCTGATCGGTCTGGGGACCGATCAGAGACGATGTCGCTGAGGTTGGGATCGGTCTGTAGACCGATCCAGCTGTGTCCTGATCGGTCCATAGACCGATCAGAACCCGCACAGAAGGTGGGCAGCTTTCTGTGAAGAAAGCTGATCGGTCTGGGGACCGATCCACATGGAGCCTGATCGGTCCACAGACCGATCCAGGCACTAGCCGTTGCGACGCAACGGCTAGATTTCTTCTGTGTTTTCTTCGCCTTCTTCGCAGGTATAAAAGGATCGAGGGCATCTTCTGTGAAAATCTCTCCTTCTTCCTCCTTCCTGTTCGAAGTGCTGCTGTGCTTGAGCTTTGTTGAGCTCCTCCGAAGCTTCGCGTGAGTTTCATTCTACGACTGGGTCAGCTGCTGCTGCTCGCTCTTCCGTGAAGTTGCTGCTTCGTCAACGGAAACCAGTCGAAGGCAAGCTAGCGTTTGTTTTTACATTCATATTGCTCTTGCTTCTTGCTGTATTTCTTGTACACTTATCTTGCTGTTGCAAGAGACTTTGTGGTGAGGTTTCTCCACCCACAAGGAGTATATTATTAGCCGGTTCTCCGGGGACTCATCCACCGACGGATTGACCGGACTCGTCCACCTTACGGACACGCCGAGGAGTAGGAGCCCTAATCTCCGAACCTCGTTACATCCATCGAGTTTGAGGTTTGATTTCTTTCCGTGTCGCTTCTATTGTTTTATTTCCGCTGCGCTAACTCGACATTGTAGAAAGAATCGAACGAATTGGGGTCGGCTATTCACACCCCCCCTCTCTAGCCGTACAAAGGATCCTAACAAGTGGTATCAGAGCAAGGACGCTCTTCGTCGGATCAACACCCGTGGGAGCACAAGCGCTAGAGATGGATCAATTCGGAGAAGACATCACCATTCCACCCTTCTACAACGACAACTTCGCTTATTGGAAGGTAAGGATGATGTATTTTCTTAGGACTAACATGTGGAATTGGTTTTGTGTACAAGAAGGGTTTACTCCTCCAATGGATAAAGAAGGAGAGCCTCTAGAGAAGAACAAGTGGACAAAGGAACAAGTCCATCAATCAACGATCAACAATGAGGTAACTAAAACAATTGAATTTTCATTACCTACTAATATTTTGCGTAAGATAGGTGAATACAACAATGCCAAGGAGTTGTGGGATAACTTGGCCAAGTACCATGAGGAGAGTTCCACTTCAAGTCATGAAGAGGAGCCTAGTGAGCCAAGTAGCTCACATCATGGAGGGAGCGAATTGGGAGTTGAGGGCTACTCAACATCCAAGGAAGAAGAGGAGGAGAGTTCCTCTTGCTCAAGTTCGGAGCAAGAAGAAGAAGTTTCCACCTCCGGGAGGGATGGAGAAGAGAACATCCATTCATCCTCAATCCTAGGTAACTCAAACACTTTAAGTTCAAGTAAATTGCATATAATGTGTTTTGAGTGTAGGGAATTTGGGCACTACAAGAGTAAGTGTCCAAAGAGGGTTAGAAAGACTCCACCGGCGCCAAAAGTCAAGGAAGCCGGAGTCCCGACACGCAAGGGAAAGGAGCACGTGGTGTGTTTCCAATGCAAGCGAAGGGGACACTATAGGAGCCAATGTCCGAAGGGGAGGAAGCCTCACAAGGACAAGGGATGCACATCGATAGGGGGAGCTAAGGCAAACCCTAAGGTATTTTTTAAGGCTCATTCGTGTAACTCTAGTAGGATACATGCTAGTAATTTTATTGCATTAGTCAATAATGATAAGCATGTTAACACTAGAAATCAATACATGTGTTTAGATGCTAAACATGTCAACCTAGATAGGGATACTACTAGGAATGTTAACCCTAGGATTAACACTTCTAAGGTTAAGGAGAACCTAGGTAGGAATCCCAAATCAACTAGACACATGCCTAGGAATGCCTCAAAGAAAAATGACAAATCAAAAATTGAGGTATTAGAGAAGGAGAATCAAGTCTTGAGGTCAAGACTTGATACTTTGGAAAAGGCTCTTAAGAACTTGGAGAAGTCATCTCTAGGGTTTAAGGGTCAAATTTCAAAGCCCAAGGACAAGAAAGGTTTGGGTCACAAACCTAAGTCCCAAGTGGTCAAGCCCACCTACCATAATGTTCCATTCGATTATGGAACAATACCTAGGGCTAGGAAAACCACTACCAAGGTCACAAGGGGAGTCACCCCTATAGTTGACCTTGATGAGACTCAAATGACCAAGGCTTTAAAGCCTAAGAGGGTCATTAGGAGGGTTGCTAGGGAAGTTATCCCTAGTGAATATTTAGTGAACCCAATGAGCTCTAATAGGTATTGGGTTCCTAGGAGCATCTTCTCTACCCCATAAATGGGTTAGAGAGTGTCAACTCCAATAAGAAGGGTAGTTAACCCAACTTTGAGGAAATTGACACTCAAGGAGCATTTTCAAGGTTTTGTGAACTTTTGAAAATGAAAAGAATTATCATTTACTCCTTTGAAGAGTTAAATGTGCCTAAAGATTGGAAATCTCACTTTTAATCTCAATTGGCACAATTTGGAAAAACCTAGAAAAATATCAAATTGGGATTTTGATATTCTCTTAGGTAATCAAGGCAATCCGGGCCTTAATTTAGAAGTGCTACTCTTGTAGAGTTTTAAATGGTATAAATCAAACAAGAGATCAAGAAATGCCAATTTGGGTTTTGACATTTTCTTGGAGCACTTTGGGCAATCTAGGGTTAGATTTTAAGTTAGCTAAGGCTAAGGATACTTAGATAGGTAATCTAGGTATTTCATTTGTGCTAACTTACCATAATTGTTTGCCCTCACATGTCATGACATCATGTTTAATTTTATTATCATTTGAAATGTCATGATAATGCTTAGGTTATTTATATGACATGCTTTAGTTAAAATTCAAACTTTATACCATGACATCATGACAATGGCACATGTTTTTACTTATGATATCATTATATGCCATGTCATCATCTCTTGCATTATAATCAATAAAATTGATTTAAGGACAAACATATAATTTGATATTGAGATCAAATTGGTGTTTAGAGAATGCATGAGACCTTAGTCTAAGATACCTAAACCCATATCTCACATCAAAATTGACATGGATGTGTTTGATACACTTTAGATGTGTGTGAGATATTAGGATCATGAGTTAGGATCAAGGTGCATAGTTCTTGTACCTAGATGAGCCTAATTCAAGAAATGGAGGATCATAGGGAAAGCTTGTGTACAAGTCATGTACATCTAGCCCTAAGATTATGGTCCTAAATTCAAATGGTTTTAAAAGCATTTTAAAATTGATTTGAAAAACTTTGATGAAGCTTTTCTAGTGATAGCATTCATCATTGAACTTTGTGATACAAAGTTGAGTTAAAACTTGAACTATTTCAAAGTTTTTGAACTTTGTATCAAGATTTGAAAATGGAAACTATTTTCATAGAAAATTATTTTTCCATGATAGTGTATGATATGAGGAATGTATCCTCAAAATTTCACAATTTTTCGAATTTTCGGTAATTTAGTAGGGGTTTCTGAATTTCGGGAGAGGAAAAATCAGAAATCCCTGTGATCAGTGTCTGGATCGGTCGCTGGACCGATCCGGCTGGATCGGTCACTGGACCGATCCAGAGTGCTGTGGATCGGTCTGGTGACCGATCCAGGGAGGTCTGATAGCGTGCCAATGTGCTGAAATTCGACTGCATGTCTGAAATTTCGGCTGAAAGTTGGTTTTTAGATTTATAAAGGTTTGAAACTCTCCAAGACATTGTTGGTGCAATGGTCAAGGGGGAGTTGGCCTTTAGGGGGAGTTTTAACTATTAGTCAAGGGGAGTTGACTTTTAGGGGGAGTTTTTACTCCTTGAGGATTAGTGATATGGGATTATCACTAAGTGGATTGTTGAGCTTAGTATCAAGGGGAAAATAAGAGTTTCAATGAAAGGTATGGGACTTTCATTAGGAAGAAACTCTTGACCTTGATACCCTCCTTTTTCTTTTTGATGTGTGTCAAAAAGGGGAGAGTGTTCATTGGAGGATTATTAGAGAACCTAAGTTAGGTTATCGGTTTAACCTAAGCTAGGGGAAGTTTGTCAAGGAATGTTCGAGGAAGAACATTGGAATACTTTTTGATGTGTGTCAAAAAGGGGGAGAATTATTAGAAAATCCAAGTTAGGTTATCGGGTTAACCTAAGGGGAGAATGTCCAGAGAATGTTCAAGGAAAGAACATTGGACATTGGAAGATGGTTGGAAAACCTAAGTTAGGTTATCGGGTTAACCTAACTTGATTATGGTTTTGTCAAACATCAAAAAGGGGGAGATTGTTGGTGCAACCTTAGGTCAAGGTTGACTTGGTTGACCCGACTCGAGTTGACTTGACTCGAGTTGTATTTTGATGTTTGACTTGGGAAAATTGATGATGCAACCTTAGGTCAAGATTGACCTAGTTGAGTTGCATGTTGATGTTTGACTCTTGTGAGAGAGTTCTATTCTTGTTATGGGACAAGAATAGATGTTTGGGAGATTATTGGTGCAACCGTAGGTCAAGGTTGACCTGGTTGACCTGATTCGGGAAAAGTCCAAGTATGGAGACTTGGCACGGAAAAGTCCAAGCAGGGAGCTTGGCACTGGAAAAGTCCAAGTATGGAGACTTGGCACGGAAAAGTCCAAGCAGGAAGCTTGGCACTGGAAAAGTCCAAGTATGGGGACTTGGCACGGAAAAGTCCAAGCAGGGAGCTTGGCACGCGAAAAGTCCAAGTATGGAGACTTGGCACGGGGAAAGTCCAAACAGGGAGTTTGGCACGGGGAAAAATCCTAGTGAGTGAAGCTAGGTGAAGGTGAAAGTCCTGGTGAGTGAAGCCGGGCATTGGGAAATCTTGGTTGAAGCACGGTGAAAATCCTAGTGAGTGAAGCTAGGTGAATGAGAAAGTCCTAACGGGATGTTAGGCGGTGTGAAAGTCCCGGTGAGTGAAGCCGCAATGGAGAGTCCCGTGAGTGAAGCCAGGTGGGAAAGTCCTAACTGGATGTTAGGCGTGTGGAAATCCGTGAGTGAGGCAGGTGAAAGTCCTGGTGAGTGAAGCCAGGCAAGGGAAAATCCAGATGGATCAGGGATGATCGGACTTCTGGTGTTGGAAAGTCCAAGTAGGTCAAAGGGATTGACCGGACACTTGGCAGGGAGTTCTAGCAGGTCAAGGGAGTGACCAGATGTTAGGGATGAAGTACCAATAGGTCAAGGTTGACCGGATATTGGTTTGGAAGTCTTGGGACTTGGTTTGGGCCAAACCCAAGCTCTGGATCGATCACCAGACCGATCCAGTGATACTTGTTTGCTCTGATCGGTCTGGTGATCGATCAGATACCGAACAGAAGCTCTCTGTTCGGTCTGGTGACCGATCAGCAAGCGAACAGAGGCAAAGGAGAGGCAGGCTGATCGGTCCACAGACCGATCAGGCCATGTCCTGATCGGTCTGGGGACCGATCAGAGACGATGTCGCTGAGGTTGGGATCGGTCTGTAGACCGATCCAGCTGTGTCCTGATCGGTCCATAGACCGATCAGAACCCGCACAGAAGGTGGGCAGCTTTCTGTGAAGAAAGCTGATCGGTCGGGGGACCGATCCACATGGAGCCTGATCGGTCCACAGACCGATCCAGGCACTAGCCGTTGCGACGCAACGGCTAGATTTCTTCTGTGTTTTCTTCGCCTTCTTCGCAGGTATAAAAGGATCGAGGGCATCTTCTGTGAAAATCTCTCCTTCTTCCTCCTTCCTGTTCGAAGTGCTGCTGTGCTTGAGCTTTGTTGAGCTCCTCCGAAGCTTCGCGTGAGTTTCATTCTACGACTGGGTCAGCTGCTGCTGCTCGCTCTTCCGTGAAGTTGCTGCTTCGTCAACGGAAACCAGTCGAAGGCAAGCTAGCGTTTGTTTTTACATTCATATTGCTCTTGCTTCTTGCTGTATTTCTTGTACACTTATCTTGCTGTTGCAAGAGACTTTGTGGTGAGGTTTCTCCACCCACAAGGAGTATATTATTAGCCGGTTCTCCGGGGACTCATCCACCGACGGATTGACCGGACTCGTCCACCTTACGGACACGCCGAGGAGTAGGAGCCCTAATCTCCGAACCTCGTTACATCCATCGAGTTTGAGGTTTGATTTCTTTCCGTGTCGCTTCTATTGTTTTATTTCCGCTGCGCTAACTCGACATTGTAGAAAGAATCGAACGAATTGGGGTCGGCTATTCACACCCCCCCTCTCTAGCCGTACAAAGGATCCTAACATTTTCCAGTTACTCACAGCTTCTATCTTGCTGGGGTCTACCATGACACCATCCTTGGAGATGATGTGACCCAGGAAGGCTACCTGATCGAGCCAGAATTCACACTTCGTGAACTTGGCGTACAGCTGGTTCTGCTGAAGGGTCTGCAGTACTATTTTCAGGTGCTCTGCATGTTCTTCCTGAGTTCCTGAGTAGATAAGGATGTCATCGATGAAGACAATAACAAACTTATCTAGATATTGTCTGAATACTCTGTTCATGAGGTCCATGAATGTAGCTGGAGCATTTGTCACGCCGAAGGGCATGACTACGAACTCATAGTGTCCGTATCTGGTCCTGAAGGCTGTCTTAGGTATATCACCTTCTTTAACTCTAACCTGGTGATATCCTGATCTGAGGTCTATTTTAGAGAACACAGCTGCTCCCTTTAGCTGATCAAACAAGTCATCTATTCTGGGAAGAGGATACCTGTTCTTGATCGTGACTTGGTTTAGTGCTCTATAGTCTATACACAGGCGCATGCTCCCGTCCTTCTTCTTCACGAACAGTACAGGTGCTCCCCATGGTGAGTGACTAGGACGTATGAAGCCCTTGTCAAGCAGCTCCTGTAGTTGCTCCTGAAATTCCTTCAGTTCTGCTGGAGCCATGCGATAGGGTGCTTTGGAGATGGGATTTGTACTGGGAATGAGTTCTATCTCGAATTCAATCTCCCTGTCTGGTGCTAGGCCTGGTAACTCTTCAGGGAAGACTGCTGGGTAGTCACATACAACTCAAACCTCTTCTAGCTTTTGGTCCTTGTCCTGACTGGTATTGACTGCATGCGCTAAAATTCCCGTACATCCTGAATCTAGCAATTTCTGTGCTTTCAGAGTTGAAAGAAATTTCTTGGCTTTTCTCTTTGGTTCTCTGTTGTACTCAAATTGTACTCCTGCTTCAGGTTGGAATATAACTTTCTGTTTACGGCACTCTATGGAAGCCCCGTACTTGATCAGGAAGTCCATTCCCATGATGACATCGTAGTCAGCCATATCTAGCACTATCAGATAGCCAAACAGCTCTCTGTCTACTATAATGACTGGCACTGCTCTAAGCCAGTGCGTAGATGCCATAACTTCTCCCGAAGGTAGCGTAGTAAAAAACTGACCACTCAATACCTCTGGGGGTACTGTTAACCTTTCGGTGAATGCCCTGGATATATAAGAATGGGTTGCCCCAGTATCGAATAAAACAGTTCCACTTTGCTATAAAATACTAATCTGACCTGTGACAACTGTCGAGGCATTCGCTACATCCTCTCTGGTGAGTGAATAGATCCTTGCGTTCGTCATGGCTGAGGGGGCTTCTAGTCTGCCCTGGCTAATGGATGGACCGTCTAAAACAGCCTGCATCTGGTGTAACTGGGCTGGCTATCCTCCATGCTGAATTGGCTGTGGTTGAGGAAAATCGGTCTTGTTCGGGCACTGCTTAGCCATATGCCCCTCTTGTCCACATTCGAAGCATCCCCGTGTGCCCTTGCGACAAACTCCTGGATGGAATCTCCCACAAGTAGAACACTTGGGATAACTAGGCTGTTTGTTGGCTGGTCCTCCTTTTGGGTAACTCCCTGGTTTGCGTTTATTGCTAGAGTTCCCTTTCCAATTAGAGCCGTGGGAGCTGTGGCCCTGGTGTTTCTGAGTACCTGAGCCTCCCTGACCTTTGGACTCTGAGAGGACTTGCTTCTGCTGTCTGATATTGTTCTGGTAGTGCTCGGTGGTCAAAGCGCTGCTTACTAGTTCTTCAGTGGTTTGCGGCCTATGGACGCCGCTGGTCGCGTTCATTGCTATTTCCTGCCTTAGCATCTTGAGCATCAACTGGACTCGTTCTTTTTCAGTGCTGACTAATTCAGGGCATAGACGAGCCAATCTGTTGAATTTCTTCACGGCTTCCTCCACTGAAAGGTTGCCCTGGTGAAATTCAGTGAACTCGTCGTAGTGGCGGTTTGTAACTAGCATGTGAAAGAACTCGAAGAATTCCTTCTCGAAGTCAGCCCATGTCATCTGGTTCACTAGGCGCTTCGCTTTAATTCTCTCCCATCACATACATGCATCCCCTGTCAAACAGAAGGAGGCACACTTCACCTTCTCATGTTCTGGCCAGTCCAGAAGTTCCATCGTACTCTCCAGTGTTTTGAACCAGGCCTAAGCATCCCATGGTTCACTGGTGCCTGAGAAGTTCTCTGGCTTAATTTTTTGCCACTAGATCATATAAGCTTCCCTCCTTGCCCCTGCTGCTGGGGCTACTGGTGCTGTAGGTTGGACTGGTGGAACCGCTATTACTGCTGGGGTTGTTAAATTGGGTTCTGGGGTGACAGTGGGAGTGTTCTGCTGATTAGCCCTGAGGGTGGCTATCTCCTGTTGCTGTTCGGCTAGTTTCTTCTGTAACTGATCCACTACAGCTGTAAGGTCTGGGGGAGGCACTGAACTACCTGCCTCATGCTGGGGCTCTGTAGCTGGTGCCCTTCTAGCAAGGCGTCCTCGTGCCATTTTCTAAAGAAATAGAGGACATACATAACTAATAGGATCATATTGCATAACTATTGTTATCATGTTAGATACTATCAACATGCCATAGTTATCTCTAAACATGAAAACAAGAACATAAATAAAGTGAGAGGTATTCTTACTTGGAAGCTGCAGGTTCAATGCTGATGTGTGTGTGAGGAAGTATGGAACTTTTGCTCTGATACCACTCTGTAACGACCCGCCTTCTACTGGCTAAGCTGTAAGGCTGGATCGTCACATTATGCTGTTGCTAACTATTCTTAATGTGCGGAAAACTGATCTGATTTAAAATTTACTAAACCCATGCCAATTACTACTAAATCTGAACTGATGCTTAAAGATACCTTTTTAAATGTTGTACCTTTTACTCCAAAGAGAAGATCTAGCCTTCACATGTGATTAAGGACTGAACTTAAGTGTTTCCAGCTGAAACAGGCATTTCAATCGATCGGCTGATCGATTGGGATGTTCGGATCGATTCACTGATCGATCCAGCATGCTAACCGATCGAGACTTGTTGATCGATCCATTGATCGATTCAGCACGCTACTGTGCACGGGGTAAATTTTGGATCGATCGACTGATCGATCCAGGCTTGCTAATCGATCCAGGGATCGATTCCAAGGCTCTCTGTTCGCGAGACTAATTCCCCGATCGATCCAGTGATCGATTCCAGAGCTTACTGTTCACAAAATCAAGCTCCCCAATCGATAAGATGATCGATTGGGGGCCTCCAATCGATCGGCTGATCAATTGGGGTTTCTGATTTTTCAGCTGAGTTCTGATTTCAGCATTGTTTCGTGCCCAAATCACATATACAAGTTCTAAAATGGCTGGGAAACATTCTAACATCAAATATTTAGTATTCTAAGCTTGGCCTAGTGCCTAGTTCACTAGTTCATGGCATTTAAACATACTTAAGTGCGGAACAAATAAAATGCTAAAGAGTTCTAATGCTTAAAACAAAACTTGCTAGATCCCTAAGATCTTTATTCCAAGTTCCACCCACACACATCTTCATCGCATTGACCTCCAGCCTCCGCTAGTCCATCTTTCCTTTACCTTTATCTGCAGTATAAGGAAAAGAGTATCTTTAAGCTTTCGCTTAGTAAGAAACCATCTACCTCACAAAACATGCAAACGATGCATTTTATGATTTTAAAACATGCTATTTGAAAAATATGTTGAACCTTGCTAAACATGGATTCTAAAACATGGCATAATCTCATACGATACATGGCAATCATAGCTAAGCATAAAACTATCATGTGGATTCATAAGACTAAACTGAAATAAAAGCTGAACTACACTACTGCTAACTGATGCTAAGCTGCTCTGTATTTTCATAAACTATTTTGTGAATTTTTCAAAACTATTTATCATAAATAGATGAAAATACATAATCATGCTGCTGATGGGCCCGACAACTGTACTTGCTGTGCGCGCATCCCTAACTAAACCCGGGGTTGCAAATTCCGAATCTAGTAGGGTCTACTAGGTTATCTAAACCTAGGGACGACTATGGGAGCCCAACCCAATGGACATCTAGTCCAGTACAGTGCCACTGCTGAAAGTAAAATACTAGATCATAAGCTAATTAATTTATCTTGCTGATTCTAGGTTATCTTAACCCAGAGCTAGGTTATCTGAACATAGAGGCGACTATGGGAGCCCACCCATTGGACCGTAGTCCCATATAAGCTATAGCAAGACTAGATAAGCTATTTTAAATGCTTCTATTGCATTTGCTGAGCTATTAAAATGCCTACTGTAATATTTTACTGATCTAATCATTTTATCGAACACTTGGTGTGCTCCAACTCTCCCCTCTATTAGGGAGGCCACCTCTAGGCACCCGACAACGTCTAGATCCCCCAACTGAAGGGGAAGGACGGGTCTGGCCCATCTAGAGGTGCTCAACTAAATCCCTAAATCTGCGAGGAGGGTTAAATACACCCTATGTGTCGAAGAACTACATATAGTTAATTAAAAAGCATACAATCGTACAAAAAGCTACTTATATTACAGGTGAGGGGTTTCTTACCTCCTGCGCTAGTTTTTCTTACAATCCAATCACTAGGTTTTCCGGTGGAGACGATTCCCTCAACGATCCTCTTGCGTCTACGTGCTCTTCTCGCGGAGAGGAACACCCTCGTGTCGGAGTCGTTGCCGGAAGGTGCCCTTACGTCTCTAGGAGTGAAACCCTAGGTCTCTCGGGGCCTTGGTGTGCCGTGAGGTGAGGAAGAGGAGGGGGCGGCGTGATTAGGTTGAGGGGAGGAAAGTCACGATCCAAAATAACTCCTCACTTAATTATTTTCCCTATTTATATTAAGTGGTTAACTCACCCAACTTAAGTATAAATATAATTGATTCTCTCTTCTTTCAGCATGGCCCTGCTGGGTTCACTTGGTTACTAAAGTTCACCATAAGTCGTAGGACCCAATAGGTCTCGGGTTCCATTCTCGCGTAGGCTATTTTACGATTCTATTTATTTTTGCTCCTTCCGCTATTCTAAAAATTCTGTAAAAATATCCTAAAATTCCAGAAAAATACTAGGATATTTCTAATAATTATTTTTGAGAATTTTCGGGCATTACACACCATGTGCTCTATGTCCTAGTTGCATGACTATATATGTAAAATCACAATATAAGATATATACATTTTAAATAATAATGTCTTCTAACTGGGGAAATGAAAAAAAAATCATTCAATATACCATGACATTGTTATTAATTTTTAATCACCTGATGTCATTCTGAATCAACTAAATTAACATTTTATATGCTCTCATTGATATATTTCATCGATACATCAACCTTCTCACTGCTAGACATTTCTCCATCATCTATTTCTCTATAAGTGAAATTAACATATATAAGTAATTGTGATGTGGATTGTATTTCTGAATCAACTGAGTGTATCTTGACTTCTTCATTTTGATATGAATCATGGTTTTAGGCAGTTATAGTGTTCGACATTTCTATGGTTAACCGAGGCTTTATTTGACACACTACTAACCATTCGCTAGGTCTTCTTCTCTTAGTTGGGTACTCAAGATAAAATACTTGACAATCTTATATCGCAAAGATAAAAGACTCAAATTTGTTGAATCTTTTGTTTACATTAACCTTAACTAAATTATAGAAACAATGTATTATGGTATCTATGTTTAGAGTTGGATCATACCATAAATATCTGAATAATATACACCTTTTTAAAGGTAAAATAGGATACTCAACCTCTATGCCTCAAGTCTATCATAATAATCAAATTAAGTATCATTGTTGTTTGCCAATCCTTTTACACAAATACAAGAATTATATGTAAGCCTTTCTGAATCGTGTTGAGCTATGTGAAATCTAAATCCATTAACATAATAACCTAAGTAGACTATTATATTATAGAGAAGTCTTGATGCAAGATTTTTTAGTCTTTCATCTTGTACAATTGATATTCTATAGTCATTTGCTTATAACAATAGTTATGATATAAATTAGATGTATATATAATATAGTTGCATTGTAATAAATAATTTAATCACTAACTTATATAAATTTGAAACCAAAATGCAAATTCATTCTCTAACTTGTGATCGACCTCACTTGCACTTATTGATAAATTTTGTAGGTGTAGTTGTTATTTGTACAAGATGTCAAAGAAGGTATTTTGAAGATATATTAGATAACATGTCAAATATATGGAAAGTTATATATGTTTATATATACTTGAACTATTCCCTTATGTATGGTTTGACCTTTTCACAGTTCAGGAGTATACATGTTCTTGTAGCATGATATTCTTGTTCATTTAACCATCTAGAAATAGTTGCACCCAATGCTTTACTAGGAAACTTGAAAATGAAAAGTATCTATGGGGTTGTTGGTTGAGTATCATCAGAATTTTGAGGGCACTTACGACATTTGGTTTTTACATTATTTGTAAAATAATAAGAGCAGAAGGAAGTTTCTTTTTCAACTAAATATGCATTACATATTGATCCCTCAACTTTTACTTTATTATGAATATTATTCTTTAATTTATTCAAAATCCATTCAAACGGGTACATCCATTTGCATTGTACAGGACCACCTAGTTGTGCCTCATAAGGTAAATTAACAAGTAGATATTCCATTGAATAAAAAAACTAGGTGGGAATATGTGCTTAAGATTATAGAGTATCATTGGAATATCTATTTGAAGCTGAAGCATATCAGATGTCAAAATAACCCTCGAAGTTAAATTTCTTAAAAAAAGATTCAATTCTGTAAGTGTTTGTCAAACATTGTTAGGAAATAAGTCATGGAAAGCTATTAGAATTAGTTTTTGCATGAACACGTAACAATCATAACTCTTCATTCCAAAATTTTTTAATCTGTTCATATCCACATAGCGAGACATATTTGAGGCATATCTATCAAGAAATTTAATTGCTTTCAACCAAATACATAATACTTGGTTACTTTCTTTGTCCAATGTATAACAAATCTTCGGATATTTACTAATTGTTTCATTTTGATTCAACTCAGGTCTGCTTAGTAATTCTTTTAATTCCTTTTGTGATTTTGTTGTATATTTATTTTTTCCATGAACATTCATGATAGTATTGAAGATGTTATCGAAGAATTTTTTTTTCAACATACATCACATCTAAATTATGCCGAATGAATAAATACTTCTAATATGATAGCTCACAAAATATGTTTCTTTCCCTCCAACCATACTTGTTTATTCTAATAATGTACTTATTTATATCATTAGAACCATCCTAATATACTGGAAGAAATCCATAGCTGTTAATTTCATCAAGTACTTTTTCACTTAACTTACATACTAGGGGAAGTTTCATAACCATTTCATTCATTTTGAAATTTTTATTATTTTATATAAATGGGTGATCAACTGGTACAAATTTTTGATGATTATCAAACTAGGATATCATTCCACTGTAAGGTAATGAAAATGTGTCAGACTCCCTCATGTAATCTAGACATGCTAACTTGTCAGCTGTGCTCTATCTTGACAATAGTAAGTATGTTGGAAAATTACTAATCATCCATAACAAAGTAGCATGCATTATAAGGTTTAATTTACTTAAAATGTTATAAGTCTCTAACCCTACATTGCATAAATAATTCAGCTATGCAATTAAAGGTTGTAAAAAAATCTATTTGCCTTTTTAGATTCTAAGGACTTGGAATAAGTATAGTAAGAAACATGAATTCGTCTTTCATGCACATCCATAGAGGTAAGTTATATGGTGTTAATATAACCGGCTAAGTTGAATATTGTTGTCCATAGCTTCTAAATGGATAAAATCCATTTATGAAAAGTCCAAGTCTCACATTATATTGTTCCATTACAAAAGGAGGAAAATATTGTATCAAGATGTTTTCATATAGGGGAGTCACAAGGATGACACATTATATCTCCTTCGTGTACGTGGTTTTGATGCTATCTCATGTGGCTTGTTGTTGTGACAGATACATACAAACGTTGGAGCCTAGCAATTAATTGAAAGTAATACATAACTTTCAAGGGAATACTTTTCTTCTTCTTCGTAGGCATACGACTACTCTGCTTATAATGAGGGTGATTATAAGTTATGCATTTCATAGGTTCGTTATCTTCATTCCAAAAGATTATGTAGTTATTGATACAATAATGAATCTTCTATACTAACAAATCCAAATCTCTAATCAATTTCTTTATATTGTAGAAGCTATCAATCATGCAGTTATCAGCGGGGACTAACTCTGATATCAATTGACACATTCCATTGTAACATCATTCAATGAAATGATGTTTTGCCTGTATGTTCAATAATCTTGCAGTAGCTGATAGTTGAGAATGACTAGAAGGAATATATTCTCACAATTCTCTTTCACTAGCCTTTAACATATCAAACATTTTTTTACTTTGGACGTAGGTGATTTCTCTATATTCGATTGATCATATGCATTCATTGCATTGTAACCATTGATTGTATTACATTCACAGGACTTGATGATTCCTCTAGAGCAATCGTGCAGGATGATGAAGCAATGGAATGTCTAATTTGGTCAAATACATATGACTCTCCATAACAATACTAGTTGTAATAATTTGGAACAAACTTATATCTATATATACAAGTTTTCATTGTATTCTCATCATAGAAAGTTGTATTTCTATATCTACGCTGATTACATGGACACTTTAACTTAACATCATTCAAAAATTCTAGATGAGACTTAATTAATTTTACAAATTCTTCAATGTCAGTAAAAAAGTCTTGACTGATAAATACATTATCTAACTTATTATACATCTAAGTTTTGTTCATATATATTGTATTCTAATGAGAATAAAATTTTTAACATGATGAATTATGTCAAACTAATCATGCTTATATTTAAATCACTATTTAATTTAACGTGTAAAACTAAGCATGTTCAACCATCGTACATAATGCTTCGCTAATATAGTAACATGTTCAATGTGTTAAACTAAGGATGCTAAATAGTTATGTATAATATAGTATCATCAAAATATTAATGTCACTATAATAAGATGACATCATAACTTGTTTCTGCATCATAATTTTGAACTACGTTGGATATATATATAAGAGCAATTCATAATTTCATTGCTAAAGACGAGACAATTAATAGATGAGAGTTATAATAAAAATTGATATTCCTAGAAATTGATAATGTCGGGGCCCGGGAATGCCACTGCTCGGCATCTGCCGAGCATTTCCAGGCGTAAAGTTCTCAGCGACAATCGAGCACTATCGGATGCAATAGTTTTTTGCGGTGGCCGAACACTGCTGAGCGCGCACGACAATTCTTGACGCCAACTGAGCACTGCCGACCACGCTCGGCAATTACCGACACCGAGCAAGCAATGCTAGCATACGGGGTAGTTCTCGACACCGACCGAGTACTACCGACCATGCATGGCAATTGTCGGTGCTGACTTAGCACTGCCGGGCGTACGCGTGATAGTTCTCGGCATGGGTCGAGCATTGCCGACGGCGCTTGTTAGTTCTTGGCACCGATAGAGCACTACAGGGCACAACAGTTCGCAGTGCCAGTAGCCATGATGAAATGAGAAAAAGGGAGAGGGAGAGGGAAACACCTTCAAATCATAGGGGAGATCACCAATCCTCGGAGGAGGAGAGTACACTGGAGGAGAAGATCATTGATCGTCGATTGTTTGAGAATTGTTGGAAAAAGAAATTTTGAGAGAAGAAATAAAATGAATTATAGAAGAAAAAAATGTGGAGGAGGAGAAGAATCTCTACGTGAAGAAGAGGAGAAATAAAATCAAACGCTCAACTTGTTTCATTCATGAAAAAAAATACATATTTATAGACTTAATGGATAGACACTAATTGAATTATTCTATCTCCATGAAACTTCTTATTCTTATCATAATTGTCACCTCATCAATTTTATCCTATCACAAAGTCTAGTCAAACTTGTCACCTCATCATTCTATCTTTACAAACTTTTATCAATAATTTTATCTCTAAAATAAAGTTTAATTTCCAACATCCCCTCTTGAACTTAATTTTGTGACTCAAAGTAGATTCCGCATCTTGATGAAATCTTAAAATTTGAGTGACTTTGTAAAGATGTCAGCAACTTGATCTTTAGTCTTCACATAGCCTAGCTCCACATCTTTGTTTTTCACATGTTCGTGAATAGAATGAAAGCGAACATCAATATGTTTACTTCTTTGATAATATACTGGATTCTTCCCCAATGCAATTGTCGATTTGTTGTTAATTCAAATTTGAGTTTCTTCATTTTGTTCAAATTTTATCTCCTTTAGTAAGCTTCTTAGCCATATAGCATGACTAACACATGAGGATACCGCAATGTGTTAGGATATATACTAAAAGCCTAGTTTTTTGTATAAACATTTATATTTTGAAATAAAATCACATTGGTTAAATATCTACGTTTATGTTAAATGTAGTTGTCCATTTAATTTATATTGTAGATAACATGGTGTGTGGTGTCACACAGAAGATCATGTTATCAGTTCCTTATAAATTATAAATAGTAGCTCACAACCAAAATGGATTGGGACAAACCATTGGAATGGTTGTAGTGTAATTTGGTATTAGTTTATCTTGACTATAAAAATACACTAATACACTATGAGTGTATTGAGCAGGACCATTTGAGGTTGTTCTTTTATACTGACTACATAAAAGAACAAGACCTCTGTTATTATCGAAGTGTGTCCTCTTAATCCCGATATAATAATAAGCACATATACTTAGTATTTATTTCTTTAATTTATCAATGGATGAGATTTATTCAGTTGCATCAATAGGGTCGATAAGTTGAAAAATAATATTATGTATATGGTGTGTTGTTGATTATAGAAGGAAACTGTGTCCTAGTAATCTAGGTTGATGATGTCCCCTTGAGGAGCTCATAAGGATTGTCATGTAAACCCTACAGGTGGACCTAGTCCGACATGACAATGAAGTTGAGTGGTACTACTCTTGGAGCTAGTTGTTAATTAAGTAAGTGACAGTAACTCATTTGATTAATGGGCATTCGATATCTTTAACACAGGGAGATTAACACACTTATAATAAGAAGCTCATAATGTAATATGGGATTGATGCGGTAGTTCAATAATAACTTTTTAGTGGTATGAGTTATTATTGATGAACTCGAATTGGGTGTTCGGGACGAACACAAGAAGCTCAAGCTCATCGGGATACCAAATAAATTCCTCCTCTCAGTCCCTGTTGTATCCTCTATAAAGTCTTGTATCCACCAAGTCCACTTCTTACCCAAGTAATGGGTCAGATACATCCTTGCTTGGAGCAAGGGGGCCGACCAAGCATCAACTTGGAGCCCAAGAGGTGGCCGACCAAAACCATGCTTGGTGTCCAAGCATGGGGCCGGTCACACCACTAGGATTAAAGGGAGATTTTATTTTGTTAAAATATTTTCTTTTGTAGCCATTCATGAAGGAATTTAAAAGATAAATTTTAATTTTAAATTTTCCTTTTATAATCATCCTTATGGTTTTAAAAGAGAGTTTTAAAATTTTAAAATCTTTTCTTTTATGGCTATCTACAAAAGACTAAAGAGAGATTTTAATTTTGTTAAAATCTTTCCTTATTTGTAGTTATCTATAATGTTTAAAAGAGAGATTTTAATTTTTGATTAAACATTCCTTTTTGTAACCATGATTTAAAAAGAGAAGTTTTAATTAATCTTTCCTTTTTGTAGTTGTCTACATGTTTTAAAAGAGAGAGATTAATTTTAAAACTTTCCTTTATTGCCATATACAATAGGAAATTTAGAAAAGAGAGATTTTAATTGTTGTTAAAATTTCTTTTTTAATGGGAGGCCACAAATAAGAAAGTTTTAATTATGTTTAAAACTTTCCTTTTTTGCCATGACCAAGGATTATAAAAGAGAAGGAGAGGTTGCCTCATGAGATACACAACCTAAGCTTACCTCCTCTCCTCTCTTCCTTGTGGCCGGCCCTCTCCTTTCTTCTTCTTTCTTTGTTTTCTTTCCCATAAGGGCTAGCGGCACCTTTCTCCATGTCTCCTCTTTTGCTTCCTTAGGGCTGGCAGCATCAAGGATTGGAAAATCCTTGTGGTCAGTTGCTTAGAGAGGAAGAAGAAGAGGAGGAGTAGCACTTGGTGGCCGGTTGCTTGGAGGAGAAGAAGAAGAAGAAAATTTCCTATTTTGGCATCCCTTGGTGGCTCGAGAGTCTTGGAGGAGAAGAAGTGGTTCAGGTGGATTTCATCTTGGTAGATCGTCGCCCACATGACGTCCAAGAGAATGAGAGAAATACAATAGAAGATCAAGAGGTCTTTAGCTACAAAGAAAGGTATAACTAATTAATGGTTTCCTCTTCGAATTAATTAGTTAGTTTTCTTTGCATGGATTCTGAAACACCAACACAAGAGGCTAGCGATTTTATGTATCGATTATGTGCTATCGATTTTATATTTCGATTTTGCGTTTCGATCTTGTGTTTCTATTGTGGTCTCTATAGTTAAACCTAGGGTTACTATAAGAAGTTAAACATCGAATTTCTTTGAAAGGCTTTGTCTAGGAAGTGGTGGATGATCTCATACCCAAGAAGGCTTAGTGCCACACCATGTTTACCTGGAAGCCGATCTTTAAAATATATATTTAATCATCTTCTGTAATATGATTTAACATAGGAAGATCACATCGGTTAAACTTGGAGTAAAAATGTTAAGTATCGTTTCTAATCCAAGTTTAACTTTTGAAGAGTAACTTGGGTTAATAATGTTAAGCATCATTTGCAATCCAAGTTTAATTTCAGTAGAGCACATGGGTAGCTAGGTTAAGTTCTATGCTTATACAAATTTTTGTACAGGGGAACATAATGGAATCCAGGTGTACCAACCAACACAATGTACTCTGCTTCACAAGTGGAAAGAGTAACAATAGGTTATTTTTTTAACATCCAAGTAAATGCTGTATATCCAATGAAAAATGCAATTCCGAAAGTTCTTCTCTGGTCATCACAGTCTCCACCCCAATCACTATCCGAATATCCAACAAGTTGGGAATTATTAGAGTGAGAATAAAATAATCCATGATTCAGAGTACCTCGGACATAACGAAGGATTTGCTTGGCCGCCTTCCAATGAGTCTCTTTAGGCTCCTCCATGAACCTACTTACAAGATCGACTCCATATAATATATCCGGTCGAGTACAAGTTAGGTACCGTAAGCTTCCTACCAAGATTTTAAAACGTGTGGGATCAACCATCTTTCCTTCGTCACTCTTGGATAGCTTTGTTCCACAGTCCAACAGTGTATTAGCTGGATTACAATAATCCATTCTAAACCTCTTGAGGACCTCCTTTGCATATTGTTCTTAAGTCATAAATATGCCATCAACTCCTTGTTTCACCTCCAAGTCGAGAAAGTAGGACATAATTCCCATATCGGTCATATCAAATGCTTTTGCCATAGCTTCCTTAAAAGGTTTTATCATTTGAGGCGAACTTCCTGTCACAATTAGATCATCTACATATAATGATACCAATAAGATGTTATCATTATCTGCTCTTACATAAAGAGCATGCTCATAAGGGCATTGCATAAAGCCATTTTCTTTGAAGTATGCATCAATTCTTGAATTCCATCCTCTTGGTGCTTGCTTCAAGCCATAGAGAGCTTTCTTCAATTTCAAGACCTTTCTTTCTTGCCCCCTCTTGATGTAGCCAGCCGATTGTTCAACATAGATTTCTACTTCTAAGTAACCATTAAGAAATTCTGATTTGACATCAATCTGAAATATTTGCCACTTTAGTTGAGCGGCTAAAGAGATTATCAACCTTATAGTCTCCATTCGGGCAACGGGAGCAAACACTTCTTCGTAGTCAATGACGGCCTTTTGTTTGTAGCCTTTTGCCACAAGTTGTGCTTTGTACTTTTCTATCTCTCCTTGAGCATTTTTTCCTCACTTTATAAACCCACTTCACACCAATGGGTTTGTGGCCATCGAGCAAAGTAGTAAGATGCCAAGTTTCATTCTTCTCAATTTCCTTCATCTCTTCATCCATGGCTTTCTTCCATTTTTATCTTTAATAGCTTTTTCAAAAGATACAATCTCTTCATTAGCATAAAGACAAATGAGATTAAGTGGAGTTGTCACCTCATATAATTCTTGAAGACTCCTTGTCTTTTGTGGTGGAGGATCTTCTTCATCCAAGGGTGATGAAGAAGTAGGCGACGGTGGTGGAGTTGGTTCTTTCTCCTTTACTTGTTCTTCTTCCTGAATGATCACCATATTAGTGCTCCAATTCCAAGCACCATCTTCTTGAAATTCAACATCTCTACTTATGATAACCATTTTGTTCACTGGATTATAGAGTCTATAAGCCTTCGATCTTGCATCATAGCCAATGAAAATGCAAGGTGAGCTTCTGTCATCAAGCTTCGTTCTTCTTTGATCCAGAATGTGTGCATAGGCAATACACCCGAAAATCTTCAAATGAGATACACATGGTGATGGTGCAAGTTGCACCAGAATCAAACCTGAGTTTTGATGTTGTCAAGGATTCAAGTTAAGTCTTGTTGTGATCTAACAAGCTGACTGAGTGTCTAGGATGTTTACTCAACCAAAAAAGTCCTAGCTGGAGGCTAGGCCGAGAAATCTTAGCAGATCGTGGAACCCAGGTGCAAGTCCAAGTGGGTCGAGGGGACCAGATGCTTGGCGGTGTGATCGAGAGGTCTGGAGGACCGAAGATCAAAGGAAAAGTCCTGGGGAGTCGATCAAGTCTGAGTGAAAAGGCCAAACTAGATCTGGAGGATCTAAGTTTGGTAGGTAGGTTGAGGTTGTTAGGACCTTCGGATGCGGCTAGAGAGGGGGGGTGTGAATAGACGACCCCAAATTCTCGTTTCTTCCTACAATTTGAGTTAGCGCAGCGGAAATAAAGAGTAGAAACGAAAATGGAGAAGATCAAACCTCAAACGCGACGATATAACGAGGTTTGGAGATGATACTCCTACTCCTCGGCTTGTCTGTAAGGTGGACGAATCCTATCAATCCGTCGGTGGATGAGACCCCGGAAAATCGGCTAATAAGAACTCCTTCTGGGTGGAGAAACCTCACCACAATTTCTTTTGCAACAGCAATAATGGAGTACAAAGAATAGAGCAATAAACAATGGACAATATGAATGTAAAAACACCCTACCAAGTTTGCTTGTCTTCTCGTTGTTTACTGGAGTCCGTTGATGAAGCAGCAACTTCATGGATCCAACAACAGCAGCTAGAAAACCAGCCGATGGAAGCTCACACGAAGCTTCAGAAACATAGAGCTCAGCAAAGCTCAAATCACAGTCTCGTGAGAAAGAGGAACCCCTTTCCTTCGTCTCTTGTAGAGGTCTTATATCCTTCACCTGCGAAGAAGACAAGGAAGACACAGAATCTAGCCGTTGAGTCACAACGGCTAAGCCTGGACCGATCAGGTTCCATCCTGATCGGTCAAGGAGGACACTGATCGGTCTGTGGACCGATCAGGCCCTAGGCTGATCGGTCCCCAGACCGATCAACCAACTCTCTGTGAGAGTTGGCTTCGAAGCCTGATCGGTCTGTGGACCGATCAGGCTATGGGTGGATCGGTCCATAGACCGATCCTCCTACCTTTTTCTGCCTCTGATCGTTTCCTGATCGGTCTGCAGACCGATCAGTTAACCCACAGAAACATTTTGTTTGGTTATTGATCCGTCACCAGACCGATCCAGACAATCAGAGTATCACTGGATCGGTCACCAGACTGATCCAATGCCTTAGAGCTTCCCAGCCCTAAACCCTAAAGCCTTCCCGGTCTAGAGAACGAGCTACCGAGCCCTCTCTCACCTAGTCCGGAGAACGAGCTACCGAGCCCTCTCCGACTTCCATGTTCGGTCCAGAGAACGAGCTACCGAGCCCTCTCTGACTTAGTCCGGAGAACGAGCTACCGAGCCCTCTCAGACTTCATTCGGTCCAGAGAACGAGCTCCCGAGCCCTCTCTGACCTAGTCCGGAGAACGAGCTACCGAGCCCTCTCCGACTTCCACGTCCGGTCCAGAGAATGAGCTCCCGAGCCCTCTCTGACCTAGTCCAAAGAACGAGCTACCGATCCCTCTCCGACTTCGTCCGGTCCAGAGAACGAGCTCCCGAGCCCTCTCTGACCTAGTCCGGAGAACGAGCTACCGAGCCCTCTCCGACTTCCCATGCCAAGGTTCCATACTTGGACTTCTCCCGTGCCAAACTCCCTGCTTGGCATTTTCCGTGCCAAGTCTCCATACTTGGACTTTTCCCGTGCCAAGCTCCCTGCTTGGACGTTTCCGTGCCAAGTCTCCATACTTGGACTTTTCCCCGTGCCAAGCTCCCTGCTTGGACTTTTCCGTGCCAAGTCTCCATACTTGGACTTTTCCGAAACAAGTCAATTCAAGTTGGGTCAACCATGTCAACCTTGACCAAAGGTTGCACCAACAATCTCCCAAGTTTGTATTCTTGTCAAAATCAAGATACAACTTTTCTATTCTCGTCAAACATCAAAATACACCTCGAGTCAGGTCAACTCGAGTCGGGTCAACCAGGTCAACCTTGACATAAGGTTGCACCAACAATCTCCCCCTTTTTGATGTTTGACAAAAACCATAATCAAGTTAGGTTAACCCGATAACCTAACTTAGGTTTTCCAATAGTTCTCCAATCAATGTTCTTCCTTGAACCTTCTCCCCAAACTCCAATGTTCTTCCTTGAACATTCTCTAGACATTTCTCCCCCTTTTTGACACACATCAAAAAGAGTGAATCAAGGTTAAGAGTTTCTTCCTAATGAAAGTCCCATACCTTTCATTGAAACCCTTAATTTCCCCCTTGATACTAAAGACAATAATCAACTTCGTGATAATCCCTTATCACTCATCCTCAGAAATTGAGTAAAAACTCCCCCTAAAAGTCAACTCCCCCTTGACCATTGCACCAACAATGTCTTGGAGAGTTTCAACCCTTTAGAAATCTAAAACACAAACTTCCATCTGAAATTTCAGACAATCAGTCGAAAATCAGCATTTTGGCACGCTCAGCCCTTTATTGGTTCGGTCACCAGACCGATCAGACTTCCCTGGATCGGTCCAGTGACCGATCCACACTACTCTGGACCGATCAGGCTCTTCTCTGATCGGTCCACAACTCTCTGATAAGAGTTCTGAATTTTTTTCTTTCCCGAAATTCAGAAACCCCTAAAAAATTACAGAAAATTCCAAAAATTGTAAAATTTTGAGGATACATTCCTCATAACATATATTATCATGGAAAAATAGTTTTCTATGAAAATAACTTCCATTTTCAAATCTTGATACAAAGTTCGAAAAACTTTGAAATAGCTCAAGGTTAATCCATCTTTGTATCAACTTGCTCAATGATGAATGCTATCACTAGAAAAGCTTCATCAAGGTTTTTCAAATCAATTTTGAAATGATTTTAAACCATTCAATTTAGGACCACAATCTTAGGGCTAAATGTACATTACTTGTACACAAGCTTTCCCTATGATCCTCAATTTAGAATTAGGCTCATCTAGGTACAAGAGCTATGCACCTTGATCCTAACTCATAATCCTAATATCTCACACACATCTAACGTGTATCAAACACATCCAAGTCAATTTTGATGTGAGATATGGGTTTAGGTCATCTTAAGCTAAGTTCTCATGCATTTTCTAGACAACAATTTGATTTCCATATCAAATTGAGTTTTTTTTTTTTTATCCTTAAATCAATTTAATTGATCATAAATGCAAGAGATGATGACATGGCATAAAATAATATCATAAGTGGAAACATGTGCCAATGTCATGATGTCATGACATAAAGTATGAAACTTAAATAAGGTATAACATATAACTAACCTAAGCATTATCATGACATTTCAAATGATAGTAAATTAGATATGATGTCATGACATGGCATATGGCAAACAATATATGGCAAATAACATATAAAGGTATAGAAAATACCTAATTCTAGCTTTAGTTGCCATTTTTGATAATTTTGATCATTTTGCCATAAATTCTTTATTCCTAAGTGTAATAGATCTAAAATCATATACTAAAGATTTTTAGATCACTATGTGCCAATTAGATTGATCTTAGAAAACTCCTCAAATGTGGTTGGCACATCCTAATCACCTTAGGAATAGTTCTTAATTTCATTTTCAAGGCTTGATTACACCTTGAATATTCCTAAAATGCCATCTTTTGCCATGAGTAGGTTAACTACCTATCCAATTAAGGTTGGCACACCCTAACCCATCTAGCGTGATGGAATCACGCTCCTAGGAACCCAAAACCTATTTGAGCTCATTGGGTTCACTAAATATTCACTAGGGAATACTTCCCTAGCAACCCTCCTAATGACCCTCCTAGGCTTTAAAGCCTTGGTCATTTGGGACTCATCAAGATCAACTCTAGGGGTGACTCCCCTTGTGACCTTGGTGATGGTCTTCCTAGCCCTAGGTCTTGTTCCATAATCGAATGGAACATTATGGTAAGTGGGCTTGACAACTTGAGACTTAGGTTTGTGACTCAAACCTCTCATGTCCTTGGGCTTTTGCTTTTGACCCTTAGACCCTAGAGTTGACTTCTCCAAATTCTTAAGAGTCTTTTCTAAGGTGTCAAGTCTTGACCTCAAGACTTGATTTTCCTTTTCTAATACCTCAAGTTTTAATTTGTCATTTTTCTTTGAGGTATTCCTAGGCATATGTCTTGTTGTTTTGGGATTCCTATCTAGGTTTTCCTTAACCTTAGATGAGTTAATTCTAGGGTTGGCATTTCTAGTATCATCCTTACCTAGACTAACATGTTTGGCACCTAAGCACATGTATCGGTTTCTATGGTTATCATGCTTATCATCATTGGCAATTGCAATAAAGCTACTAGCATGTTTCTTATTAGAATTGCAATAATGTGCCTTAAAAGATACCTTAGGGTTTGCCTTAGCTCCCCCCATAGATGTGCTTGGTCTCTTGTCCTTGTGAGGTTGCCTCCCCCTCGGACATTGGCTCCTATAATGTCCCCTTTGCTTGCATTGGAAGCACACCACGTGCTCCTTGCCCTTGCGTATCGGGACTCCGACTTCCTTGAATTTTGGTGCCGGTGGAGTCTTCCTAATCCTCTTTGGACATTTACTCTTGTAATGCCCATATTCCCTACACTCAAAGCACATTATATGTAATTTACTTGAAATTAAGTTGCTTGAGTTACCTAGGGTTGAGGATGGATATAAGCTCTCTTCTTCATCCCTTCCGGAGGTGGAGACTTCTTCTTCTTGCTCCAATCTTGAAGAAGAACTCTTCTCCTCTTCTTCCTTAGATGTTGAGTATCCCTCAACTTCTAATTCCATACCTCCATGATGTGAGCTACTTGGCTCACTTGACTCCTCTTCATGACTTGAATTGGAGCTCTCCTCATGGAACTTAGCCAAGTTGTTCCACAACTCCTTGGCATCATTGTATCCACCTATCTTACACAATATATCATTAGGTAATGAAAATTCAAAGATTTTCGTTACCTCGTCGTTGATTATGGATTGGTGGATTTGTTCCTTCGTCCACTTCTTCTTCTTGAGAGGTTCTCCTTCTTTATCCACCGGAGGAATAAAACCTACTTGTACACAATTCCAATTTACTAGGTTAGTCATAAGAAAATACTTCATTCTTACCTTCCAATTGTTAGAGTGTATACTAAAAGTCTAGCTTTTGGTATGAACATTTATCTAGAAATAAGAATAACATTGGTCAAATGTCTACATTTATGATAAATGTAGTTGCTCAATTAATTTATATTGTAGATAACATGGTGTGTGGTGTCGCACACAGAAGATCATGTTATCGGTTCCTTATAAATTATAAACAGTGGCTCACAACCATGATGGAAAGGAACAAACCATTGGAAGGTCGTAGTGTAATTAGGTGTTAGTTTATCTTAACTATATAATTACACTAGTACACTTAGAGTGTATTGAGTAGGACCATTTGAGGTCGTTTCTTTTATACTGACTTTATAAAGAAACAAAGACCTCGGTTATTATGGAAGTGTGTGCTCTTAATCCTAATATAATAACAAGCACATATATTTGATATTTATTTCTTTAATTTATCAATGGGTGAGATTTAGTTCGATGAATCAATAAGCTCGATAAGTTGGGAAATGATATCACTTATAGTGTGTGTTGTTGATTATAGAAGGAAAATGTGTCCTAGTAATCTAGGTTGAGAATGTCCCCAAGAAGAGCTCATAAGGATTGTCATGTTAAACCCTGCAGGTGGACTTAGTCCGACATGACGATGAAGTTGAGTGGTACTACTCTTGGAGCTAGATATTAATTAAGTGAGTTGTCAGTAACTTACTTAATTAGTGGACATTTGTTATCTTAAATACAGGGAGACTAACACACTCATAATAAGAAGGAGCCCAAAATGTAATTTGGGATTGGTGCGGTAGTTCAATAATAGTTCTCTAGTGGAATGAATTATTATTGATAAAATTAAGTTGTGTGTTCGGGGCGAGCACGGGATGCTTAATTTTATCGGGAGACCAAAATCAATACCTCCTCTCGGTCCCTATCATAGCCTCTTAATTATAGAGTACTATACCCACCTATACCCACCTTCTTACCCATCCTATAGGGGCCGGCCAAGCTAGCTTGGAGACCAAGCTAGGGCCGGCCATGGGTATGTTCATGGGTGAATTCATGTGGCCGTCCCTATTAAAATAAAAAGGAATTTTAATTTTAAAATTTTTCTTATGTGGATAATATAATTTAAAAGAGAGTTTAAAAATTTAAATCCTTCCTTTTATAAGATTCTACAAAAGATTAAGAGAAGAGTTAAAATCTCTTTCCTTATTTGTAGATTAAAAGGTTGATTTTAATTTTGGTAAAAACTTTCCTTTTAATTATATTCATGATTTAAAATAAAGTTTAAAAATTAAAAATTCTCTTTTATTAGTTTCTACAAAAGATTAAGAAAAGATTTAATATCTTTCCTTATTTGTAGATTGAAAGGAGATTTTAATTTTTAGAGATAACTTTCCTTTTTGGAAATTATCCACATGTTTAAAAGAAAGATTTTAATTTATAAAATTCATTTTATTAACCAATCATGAAGGGATTAAAATTATTAGAGAAATTTTTATAAATTTCTAGAAATAAATTAGGAAGTTTTAATTTTTGTTTTAATTAAAACTCTCCTTGTTTTGGGGAGAAGAGTGGCCGGCCATTATAATTTGAAAAGAGAAAATTATTTTAATTAAATAAATTTTCCTTTTCAATGGAAAATGAATTAAGGAAGTTTTTATTAAATTTTCCTTATTTGCCAAGACCAAGGATTATAAAAGAGGGGGTAGAGGAGGCTTCAAGGCTAACGACTCTATTCTATTTTTCCTCTCTTTTCTCCTTGGGTGTGGCCTGCCCTTTCTTTCCTCTCCTCTCCTTTGTGTGGCCGAAACCTTCTCATGGTGGAGATAGCTTTGGTGGCCGGATCTAAGAAGGAGAAGAAGGAGAGAAAAGAAGCCTTTTTTCTAGCATCCCTTGGAGCATGGTGGTGGTGGCCGAACCTCTTCATCGTAGGAGAAGTTTTGATGGCCGAAACTTGTAAGGAAGAAGAAGGTGCTTGGTGGTTCTCATCTCAGAAGATCGTTGCCCACACAACGTCCGAGGTTAGAAGAGGAATACGGTAGTAGATCAAGAGGTCTTTCTAAAAGGTATAACTAGTAATTTTTGTTTCCGCATCATACTAGTTATTTTTGGAAATAATACTAAATACAAGAGGCATACGATTCTAGAGTTTCGAATTTGTTTTCGATATAGTGTTCTTTTGTTTTTCTTTCCCTTGTGATTTGATTGTTCTTTTCGGTTAACCTAAAGTTATTTTAGGAAATTAAATATTAGCTTTCCATAAAAGGTTTTGTCTAGTCGGTGGTGGTTGCTCCCATATCTAAGAAGGCCATGTGCCTCGCCACGTCAGTACTGGGAACCAATTATGGAAATTAATATTTAATGGAATTAATAACTTAAGGTGATTTGGGTCGAACGTGTTAAGTTCCGCAGGAGACCCAAGTCAAAACCTAAAAGAACGAATAGATTAAGTTTTGGATCAAACGTGTTAAGTTCCACAGGCGATCCAAAATTTAATTTAAAAGAACACATGGTAGCTAGGAAAAGGTTCAGACCTTTGTACAAAATTTTTGTACAGTGGAACCTCTAGGTTTTCCGAGTAGCAACCAACAATTGGTATCAGAGCTAGGGTTTTGCCTCTGCGTATTTGATATTTGTTTAATTATGCATATGTCATACATAATTTAGGCAGGTTAATAGTAGGATGTGCTAACTTTGTGGATGCAGGATCCAACTATTATGGCTTATAGTTATTATGTGTGTGATTGGACCCTTGGACATGTCAAGGGCATTTTATTGTGTGTGCATGATTGTATTATAAAATACAGCAGGAGCTGTATTTAGTTTTATTAGGATTTTATTTTTGATTTAGTTACATGTACATTCCTTTTATGGAATATAGGATCGATGGATGTAAATTTTATTTTATGTTCGATCTAGTTTACATGTACATTCCTTCGAGGAATATAGGATCAAAATGTAAAATTCTATTTATGTCGCGGATCGAATCTTGCAAAGCGTGGAACTTTCTAAGGACCAGAGGTGCAGCGGAACTAGGAGCAAGATGGATGAGACAGCTAGACCCGGTGGCAGTGGCCAAATATGGCAGCAGCTTGGGATGACAACACACGGAGGACAACAAGAGATAAAAGCCATAATAGTTGAAAATTAGATTTTATATTTAAAGCTTTTATATTGTGCTGTGTGTGCATGTTAGTTTACATATTTAGTAGGCTAGCATAGTTAAAATTCCTCATTTATAAATAACTAAGTGGGAGAGGGATTTTTAAGTAAATCCCATGGTCTCCATTACTGGTTTGTAAGTGATGCAAACAAGCTTGCGCGTTGGCTCTGAGTGCCTTCCTCCATAACGGATGAGCTTGTTTGTGGATCACTAGAACAGACTTCCATTTTTGGATGACTATAGGAAGTTAATTAAGAGTGTGTGATCTTCCCCAACGGAAGGGGCATAATCTTATTAATGGACTTAGTGTCAAGTAATGGTATACACTTAGACACATCTAATAGTATCCTCCCCATCGGAGTTACTGCTATTGTTTGTGTGACCAAATGATACCAACTATTAATTTTATTTGTCAAAAAGTTAGGTTGACAAGATAATAAAATTAATGGGTTAAAACCCTCCTTTTACAAATGTTGAATTTGTATACGTCCACACTAACGTGGCATGCAAAATTCACGGTGTTTGAGGTGTTGGTGAATTTAAATAATATTGTTTGAGGAATCATTATTTTTTTTAAAATTCAAAAGTTTTTGACCAAATATTTGATCAAAGACAGATCAACTATTAATTTTATTCGTCATAAAGTAAAGTTGACGAGATAATAAAATTAATGAATAAAATCTCCTCTTCGATTTTGTATCGTGGCATACAAAATCCATGGGGATTTTTAAGGAGTTGATCTTGACCAAGTATTTTTGTGATTCTTAGGATTTAAAATGTTTATCAATCCCCTAGTAATCATACTATAAGAAAGACTTAGTAATCCCAATTGTAATGATTGGAAATAGGACTTGGACATTAAGGTAGACTGTCTTCTTAGAACTAAGAATAATATAGGTGTATTTAATTCATTAGTTGAAACATGTTTAGTGGTGTTATCTACCAGAACCTGGAGTGTAGATACAGATGCCATTAATCATGTTCGCAATTCATTGCAGGGTTCCAGGAAACCCGGCAACTAAATGAAAATTAAAACACCGTCCACATGGGCACTATTGTAAAAATGGTAGCTGTTGCAGTGGGAGATGTTTATCTTTTGATAAGAACAAAACATGGATTTTTGAGTAATTATCTTTACGCACCAAGTTTAGAAAGAACTAGTTTTCAGTTTCTAAACTATTCAAAGAACTTGATATTCTGCCTCTTTTAATAACAAAGTTGTTATTAAGAAAAAGAGGGAAGTTATCTGTTCTGGTACGTTGGTTGGCAATTTATAAATCCAATAACTCTCACTATGCAACAAATGGAAATTAGTAACACATCTTCTAACTTTAAGAGAAAGTAACCTTCGAAAATGAACCAATTATATCTTTAGCTTCTAAAGGCTAGGTTATATTAACTTGAGTAGGATTCATTGGTAGCTGATGAACTTTTGGGTTCATTAGTAGTGGAAATCTTTCCAACCTACGAGTCTTACTTGGAAGGAAAAATAACCAAGAAGCTTTTAAGTCTAAGGGGTATGGAGTCAAAGATATGTTGAAATTGGTTCATTCTAATTTGTGTGATCCTATGACTATCCAGACAAGAGGTAGTATTGAATATTTCGTCTATTTTATAGACAACTATTCAAGATACAAATAAATTTACTTAATGTACCGCAAGACTAAATACTTTGATTAGTTCAAAGAGTACAAGGCTGATGCGGAGAAATGTTAAAGTAAAAGTCACTATGGTAAGATCGTAGTGGCAAGTACCTCTTGGGAGAATTTAGGAGTCACTTATCAGAAGTAGGGATTCAATCCCAACTAACTGCACCTGGTACACCCCAACAGAATGGTGTTGTAGAAAGAAGGTAAAGGACTCTTATGAAATAATTAGATAGATGATGAGTTATTCAGAAAATTACCAAATTTGTTTTAAGGATAAACTCTGAAAACGAAAGTGAACATAGTACCTTCCAAGTTAGAACTCGCTACTCATATAGAATTGCTGAATAAGTGAAAACCTATTTTGAAGCATATTCGGATTCGGGTAATCCAGCACATATGTTAAAGAGAGACAATGATAAGTTGGATAGGAGTTCACTTGTTTGTAAGTTATCCTAGATAAAAAAAAGTAGGTTTATAGTCTTAAAAATCAGAAGGTCATTGTTAGCATCAATGACTGATTTTTTAGAAAAGGACTATATAATGAACCACGTGCTCATAAGTAAATTTGTTCTTAAGGAAATAATAAAGGACATGTCTAACCTAGTACCAACTGTACAAGATGAGATACCACAAGAAAACTGCAACACGTATCACAAATTGATACACAATTACAGAAAGTGTCTTGTTGTAGTGGGAAGGTTGTTATGCAACCTAAATAGGTTCATGTTTTGGGAAAGTTTTTGGACTCGATCCCTGGAGGACATGAACCTGATCTCCGGTCATATGATGAAGCACTCCAAGATAAAGATGCAGCATCTTGGCAAAGAGTAATGAATAAAAGAATTAGAATATATGTATTCTAATAAAATCTGGAAGCTTGTAGAATCACCAAATGGTGTAAAAGCCGTTGGGTGTAAAAAGGTCTATAATAGGAAAAGAGGGATAGACAGGAAGGTAGTAACTTTAAAAGCAAGGCTTGATGAAAAAGGAAACTTTTTCACTGGTAGTCATGCTTAAGTCTATCCGGATTCTTTTATCTATTTGGTAAGTGGATGTCAAGACAGCATTCCTTAATGGAAGTCTTGAAGAAAGCATCCATATAAAGCAACCAGAAGGGTTCATTGCAAAGGGCTAAGAGCATCTTGTGTGCAAGCTCAATCAGTCTATGGACTGATACAAAGCTTCAAGGTCTTGGAACATCCAGTTTATCAAAGTAATCCAGACCTTTGGATTCATTTAGTAACTGGATAAGTCTTGTGTATACAAAAGGTGTGATGGAAGCGTGGTGGTATTTCTTGTACTATACGTAGATAACATTTTTGGTAGTTGGAAACAATATCAAAATGTTGTCAGAAGTAAGGGTATGGTTGTCCAAACAATTCGATATAAAGGACTTGGAAGAATGTATATATTCTTGAGATCAAAGTAATAAGGGATCGCAAGAAAAGAATATTTTACTTATTCCAAGCTTCATACATCGGAAAAATCCTTGCTCGTTTTAAGCATGCAAAACTCCAAGAAAGGTTTCTTACTTTTTAGGATGGAGTAACTTTATCTAAAGATATGTCTCTGTAGACATCAAAGGAGATAAAGGAAATAAAGACAGTTCTTTATGCTTCGGCTATCGGAAGCCTAATGTATGCTATGCACGAGATCAGAAATCTGTTTTACCAAGGGCATAGTTAGCAGATATCAAAGTAACCCTAGACAAGGACATTGGACTGCAGTAAAGCATATATTAAAGTACCTTAGAGGCGCTAGAGATTATATGCTAGCTTATAAGGCAGTTAATTTGGTCCCTGTGGGTTACATGGATTTTGACTTCCAATCGGATAGGGACAATAATAAGTCGACCTCGGGGTTTTGTGTTTACTTTAGGAGGAAAAGTTATAACTATGGAAGAGTGATAAGCATAGGTGTTTTTTCTGGACTCCACCATAGAAGCTGAGTATATGGCAAGCCTCTGAGGTAGCCATAAAAGCTGAATGACTTAATTACCTCAAGATAGACTTAGATATGATTTCTAGTTTGTCCAAAGATTATTACAATTTATTGTAATAATAATGGTGCAGTAACAAACTCGAAGAAACCATGAGTCTATAAGGCAAGAAAACACAATAGAGCGCAAGTACTACCCAATACAAGAAATTGTATAACGAGGAGAAGTTGTTGCCGCCTAGATTGCATCAGATGATAACCTAAGGTCCTTAAGGCAAGAGCTTTTTGAAAGGCTTGGGAATCAGATGTATGGCAGCAGATATGGCAGCTTAGTCTTTTAGTATAAGTGGGAGATTGTTAGAGTGTATACTAAAAGCCTAGCTTTTGGTATGAACATTTATCTAGAAATAAGAATCACATTGGTCAAATATCTACATTTATGATAAATGTAGTTGCTCAATTAATTTATATTGTAGATAACATGGTGTGTGGTGTCGCACATAGAAGATCATGTTATCGGTTCCTTATAAATTATAAACAGTGGCTCACGACCATGATGGAAAGGAACAAACCATTGGAAGGTCGTAGTGTAATTAGGTGTTAGTTTATCTTAACTATATAATTACACTAGTACACTTAGAGTGTATTGAGTAGGACCATTTGAGGTCGTTTCTTTTATACTGACTTTATAAAGAAACAAAGACTTCGGTTATTATTGAAGTGTGTGCTCTTAATCCTAATATAATAACAAGCACATATATTTGATATTTATTTCTTTAATTTATCAATGGGTGAGATTTAGTTCGATGAATCAATAAGCTCGATAAGTTGGGAAATGATATCACTTATAGTGTGTGTTGTTGATTATAGAAGGAAACTGCGTCCTAGTAATCTAGGTTGAGAATGTCCCCAAGAAGAGCTCATAAGGATTGTCATGTTAAACCCTGCAGGTGGACTTAGTCCGACATGACGATGAAGTTGAGTGGTACTACTCTTGGAGCTAGATATTAATTAAGTGAGTTGTCAGTAACTTACTTAATTAGTGGACATTTGTTATCTTAAATACAGGGAGACTAACACACTCATAATAAGAAGGAGCCCAAAATGTAATTTGGGATTGGTGCGGTAGTTCAATAATACTTCTCTAGTGGAATAAATTATTATTGATAAAATTAAGTTGTGTGTTCGGGGCGAGCACGGGATGCTTAATTTTATCGGGAGACCAAAACCAATTCCTCCTCTCGGTCCCTATCGTAGCCTCTTAATTATAGAGTACTATACCCACCTATACCCACCTTCTTACCCATCCTATAGGGGCCGGCCAAGCTAGCTTGGAGACCAAGCTAGGGCCGGCCATGGGTATGTTCATGGGTGAATTCATGTGGCCGTCCCTATTAAAATAAAAAGGAATTTTAATTTTAAAATTTTTCTTATGTGGATAATATAATTTAAAAGAGAGTTTAAAAATTTAAATCCTTCCTTTTATAAGATTCTACAAAAGATTAAGAGAAGAGTTAAAATCTCTTTCCTTATTTGTAGATTAAAAGGTTGATTTTAATTTTGGTAAAAACTTTCCTTTTAATTATATTCATGATTTAAAATAAAATTTAAAAATTAAAAATTCTCTTTTATTAGTTTCTACAAAAGATTAAGAAAAGATTTAATATCTTTCCTTATTTGTAGATTGAAAGGAGATTTTAATTTTTAGAGATAACTTTCCTTTTTGGAAATTATCCACATGTTTAAAAGAAATATTTTAATTTATAAAATTCATTTTATTAACCAATCATGAAGGGATTAAAATTATTGGAGAAATTTTTATAAATTTCTAGAAATAAATTAGGAAGTTTTAATTTTTGTTTTAATTAAAACTCTGCTTGTTTTAGGGAGAAGAGTGGCCGGCCATTATAATTTGAAAAGAGAAAATTATTTTAATTAAATAAATTTTCCTTTTCAATGGAAAATGAATTAAGGAAGTTTTTATTAAATTTTCCTTATTTGCCAAGACCAAGGATTATAAAAGATGGGGTAGAGGAGGCTTCAAGGCTAACGACTCTATTCTATTTTTCCTCTCTTTTCTCCTTGGGTGTGGCTGGCCCTTTCTTTCCTCTCCTCTCCTTTGTGTGGCCGAAACCTTCTCATGGTGGAGATAGCTTTGGTGGCCGGATCTAAGAAGGAGAAGAAGGAGAGAAAAGAAGCCTTTTTTCTAGCATCCCTTGGAGCATGGTGGTGGTGGCCGAACCTCTTCATCCTAGGAGAAGTTTTGATGGCCGAAACTTGTAAGGAAGAAGAAGGTGCTTGGTGGTTCTCATCTCGGAAGATCGTTGCCCACACAACGTCCGAGGTTAGAAGAGGAATACGGTAGAAGATCAAGAGGTCTTTCTAAAAGGTATAACTAGTAATTTTTGTTTCCGCATCATACTAGTTATTTTTGGAAATAATACTAAATACAAGAGGCATACGATTCTAGAGTTTCGATTTTGTTTTCGATATAGTGTTCTTTTGTTTTTCTTTCCCTTGTGATTTGATTGTTCTTTTCGGTTAACCTAAAGTTATTTTAGGAAATTAAATATTAGCTTTCCATAAAAGGTTTTGTCTAGTCGGTGGTGGTTGCTCCCATATCCAAGAAGGCCATGTGCCTCGCCACGTCAGTACTGGGAACCAATTATGGAAATTAATATTTAATGGAATTAATAACTTAAGGTGATTTGGGTCGAACGTGTTAAGTTCCGCAGGAGACCCAAGTCAAAACCTAAAAGAACGAATAGATTAAGTTTTGGATCAAACGTGTTAAGTTCAGCAGGCGATCCAAAATTTAATTTAAAAGAACACATGGTAGCTAGGAAAAGGTTCAGACCTTTGTACAAAATTTTTGTACAGTGGAACCTCTAGGTTTTTCGAGTAGCAACCAACACCAATAAGCGAAGTCGTCGCGATCGTAGAAGGGTGGAATCGTGATGTCTTCTCCAAGTTGATCCATTCTCTAGCTCGTGCTCCCCCGGGTGTTAATCCAACGAAGAGCGACCACGCTCTGATACCACTTGTTAGGACCTTCGGATGCGGCTAGAGAGGGGGGGGGTGTGAATAGACGACCCCAAATTCTCGTTTCTTCCTACAATTTGAGTTAGCGCAGCGGAAATACAGAGTAGAAATGAAAATGGAGAAGATCAAACCTCAAACGCGACAATATAATGAGGTTCGGAGATGATACTCCTACTCCTCGGCTTGTCCGTAAGGTGGACGAATCCTATCAATCCGTCGGTGGATGAGAACCCGAAAAACCGGCTAATAAGAACTCCTTCTGGGTGGAGAAACCTCACCACAATTCCTTTTGCAACAACAATAATGGAGTACAAAGAATAGAGCAAGAAACAATGGACAATATGAATGTAAAAACACCCTACCAAGTTTGCTTGTCTTCTCGTTGTTTACTGGAGTCCGTTGATGAAGCAGCAACTTCACGGACCCAACAACAGCAGCTAGAAAACCAGCCGATGGAAGCTCACACGAAGATTCAGAAACACAGAGCTCAACAAAGCTCAAATCACAGTCTCGTGAGAAAGAGGAACCCCTTTCCTTCGTCTATTGTAGAGGTCTTATATCCTGCACCTGCGAAGAAGACAAGGAAGACACAGAATCTAGCCGTTGAGTCACAATGGCTAAGCCTGGACCGATCAGGCTCCATCCTGATCAGTCCAGGAGGACCCTGATCGGTCTGTGGACCGATCAGGCCCTAGGCTGATCGGTCCCCAGACCGATCAACCAACTCTCTGTGAGAGTTGGCTTCGAAGCCTGATCGGTCTGTGGACCGATCAGGCTATGGGTGGATCGGTCCACAGACCGATTCCCCTACCTTTTTCTGCCTCTGATCATTTCCTGATCGGTCTGCAGACTGATCAGTTAACCCATAGAAACATTCTGTTTGGTTACTGATCGGTCACCAGACCGATCCAAACAATCAGAGTATCACTGGATCGGTCACCAGACCGATCCAATGCCTTAGAGCTTCCCAGCCCTAAACCCTAAAGCCTTCCCGGTCTAGAAAACGAGCTACCGAGCCCTCTCTGACTTCCACGTTCGGTCCAGAGAACGAGCTACCGAGCCCTCTCTGACTTAGTTCGGAGAATGAGCTACCGAGCCCTCTCCGACTTCATCCGGTCCAGAGAACGAGCTCCCGAGCCCTCTCTGACCTAGTCCGGAGAACGAGCTACCGAGCCTTCTCCGACTTCCACGTCCGGTCCAGAGAACGAGCTCCCGAGCCCTCTCTGACCTAGTCCGGAGAACGAGCTACCGAGCCCTCTCCGACTTCGTCCGGTCCAGAGAACGAGCTCCCGAGCCCTCTCTGACCTAGTCTGGAGAACGAGCTACCGAGCCCTCTCCGACTTCCCATGTCAAGCTTCCATACTTGGACTTCTCCCGTGCCAAGCTCCCTGCTTGGACTTTTCCATGCCAAGTCTCCATACTTGGACTTTTCCCGTGCCAAGCTCCCAGCTTGGACTTTTCCGTGCCATGTCTCCATACTTGGACTTTTCCCCGTGCCAAGCTCCCTGCTTGGACTTTTCCGTGCCAAGTCTCCATACTTGAACTTTTCTGAAACAAGTCAACTCAAGTTGGGTCAACCAGGTCAACCTTGACCAAAGGTTACACCCACAATCTCCCAAGTTTGTATTCTTGTCAAACATCAAGATACAACTTTTCTATTCTCATCAAACATCAAAATACACCTCGAGTCAGGTCAACTCGAGTCGGGTCAACCAGGTCAACCTTGACCTAAGGTTGCACCATCATAGGTAAACAACTGGAGGAGCGACAGTGAGGTCGAGTTCCCGAAGGGAACAACCTTAGGTTGTTGATCCAACTGAAGAAACCGGGAAGGTTTCAAAAGTTAAGATCAAGACAGTCCTACTGTCTTATATATTATTCAGGCTTTATATTATTCCTCTAACATTTGTTTTGCAGGAGAATTTTTGTCTAATACTATTTTGCAGATCTGAGCTAATCGGCCAATCGAATAGTAGGATCGATCGACCGAACCAAGAAGAATCAACACAGAAATCAGATCAGATCATAACTGAGTCCAAGTCAGATCATAGCATGATCGGTCGACCGAACCATAGTGACTCAGCACAGGACAGATCATCAGCACCGATCAGCAGCAAAGGAAATAAGCTGATCGGTCGACCGAACCTGGGGATTGGTCGACCGATTCAATCAACATTAAAGGTGCAATAAATGTTGATCACGGAAAATCAAGACGAATAGGGAAGGAAGCTGATTGGTCGACTGAAAAGTGGGTTCGATCGACCGAACCCTTAAAGACCAATTAATGCCAGAGATTCGAGCCAGCGTCAGACTCCAGCTGGAGGGGGTCCAAGCTGGTTCGGTCGACTGAACAGAGGGATCAGTCGATTGTACCTCCAGTACTCCTATAAAATCAGGCTCGAAGACAGAGGAAATAAACAACTCTCTGATCAAAAATTCTATTCTGCAAATGACTCATCTTCATTAGCTCAGCAAGCTACTGCATCCGGAAGTATTGACCTAAGCTTCATCTACAATTTACTTGTCGGTATATTTTAATTTAAGCTTGCATTGTAATTTCATTTAAGCAAGATAGTAGGTTGTTACTATCTAACTCCATTGTACAATCTACTTCTTTTTGAAAGATTTTGGAAAGAAGAGTTATAGTGTTTTTGTCCATCGGTGCGGTCAAGGACCGCGAACCTTCGAGTAGGAGTCGAGCTAGTGATGTGCGTAGATTTTATATACTTTTATGCATGTTTTGACGCACATTTACATACTTTGAGCTTGCTTGATCTATGCATTTTTATACTTCCAGCTTTTCTTTTAGCATATTTACTCTTTTTGTTCGGAGGTTTGCTTTTTGTGCTTTACACAGGAGTCGAATTTGGTGAAGATTCTACATTCTTAGACAAACTTATGAGCTAAGCATTGGTGAAAGCACTTGGCCGTGTGCTACACACGGCTCTGCCTGGGTGGAGTGCTCTGGCCGTGTGGTCAACCAAGAGAAACAGACAAGGAACTTGGCCTGGCCGTGTGAACCTCACACGGCCGTGCCAAGTTTTGAAGCAAATCATAGTTCAATCCTTACATGGTCGTGTGGATCTACATGACCGTGTAAGGTTTCCAGATACCAAGAAGGCCCTGGTCGTGTGCATCACACGGCCGTGCAGGGTTCCTAGCGCTTAAAAGTGTTCTGGCCGTGTGCACCACACGGTCGTGCCAGGTTTCCAGAAGCTGGGGCAGTCCAGGCCGTGTGGATCTACACAACCGTACTTGGAGGTCTTGATGGGAGTTGTCCACGGCCGTGTACACCACACGACCGTGTATGGATGGCAGAGAGGGGAAAGGCTCTGGCCGTGTGAACCTCACACGGCCATGCCTCGGGGCCATGTGGCGCTCGAAAGCCCCCCTCTATTTAAAGCCTCTTTGAAGATTTGAAAGGGGATCTTCTCCCCTTTGGGGAGAAAGCAAGATTTGGTGGATTCCTCCTATTCTTGGGAGGATTTTTGGGCGATCTAAGGGGAGATCTTGGCGAATTTGACTCCAGGAGCGAGGATTGGATCCAAAGATGGAGCTATATTGTAGATAAGTTTTCTTTCTCTCATCTTCTTGGATTGGGATTGAAGAAATGCTTGTAATCTTCTTATCTTTGGTTTTCTTTCTTCGTTTTATGGAGTAGATCTTTTTATTCTAGGATGGAGGGAGTATTTGTGAGATAAATTGATGTAAACTCTTGTGGATTTGCCATTCCTTTATTTCTATGATGTTGCCTAGTTTGTATCGATTGGATCTTGAATGATTAATTGTGATTAGGGCTTAATTCTCATTCTTGATTGATTGTTTGGATATCTTATAGACTTTGTAGAGATTAACTCTCACTCGATTTTCCGAGGGATCCACGTGACAGGTGCAAGCCCGTGTAAGGACGTTTGAGGGATAACCTTGAAGGGGAAATGAGAATATTCAAGAGGGTAGGATAGATTTTATGATTCAATCCTTGTATCTTTATGGGTTAAGAAGCTATGAACCTCTATGTTGATATACGAGGGAAGCATAGTAATAGGTGCAATCCTGTGTAAGGACAACGTAGGTTCATATCTAATTGATCACATTTAGGTACATTTTTCAGTCCTAAGCCGATTATCTATTGCAAGAGAGAACCGGCAACCTTCTACAAATATTAGACAATTGAGAAATAAGAATTGGTAAACCATATACATTCAAGAGGTCTTACAAATAAACCAAAACTCCTAGAACCTCCCTTTATCATAACTCAAACCCCAAACTCTTGTTTGTTAATCTTTCATTTTAGATTTGTTTTTCATCCTTAGCATTTGAAACCAATTGATTAGTTGTTTAGCTAATTCGCTTTGAGATATTTCTAGTGCTTATTCCAGTCCCTGTGGATACGATAATCTTTTATATTACTTGCGACATTTCCGTACACTTGCAGAATGTAACAAGTTTTTGGCGTCGTTGCCAGGGACTGCGCTATAACATTGGAGATTATCAATTGAGTTAGACTAAACATAACATTTCTACTTCTTTTCATTTGCATATTTGTAACTAATCTCTAGTTTTCTATTTTCATTTTCCTGTATACTTTCTAACTTCTTGGAAATTCTTTTGTAGCAATTTTTATTCTGCATTTTTTTTGTTTTCTAACATTCCAATCTTACCTTTCTCTGTTTTTAATTTCTTTGTTTGATTTAGTTTCTATTGCAATCTTGTTCTTGTGTATGCGAAGATCTAACTTTGCAGGAGAATTTTTTCCTCTTGACCCTGAAATTGATAGAACATTTCATAGAAGAAGAATTCTGCAGAGACAAATTGAGGAACAAGAGCATTTGAACATGGCTAATAGACCACTAAAGGATTATGCAGCACCTTATGCTAGGGGTTTTCGATCTAGTATTTCAAGACCCTTAGTGGAGGCAAATAATTTTGAGATCAAACCTGCAATTATTTCCATGGTGCAGCAAAATCAATTTGGTGGAGGACCACATGAAGACCCTAATCAACACTTAGAGGTCTTTTATGAAATATGCGGGACAATGAAAATGAATGGTGTTCCTTCAGAAGTTGTGCGGTTATTATTATTTGGGTTTTCTTTGAGAGATAGGGCCAAGCAATGGTTGAATTCTTTGGCTCCCAACAGTATCACCACTTGGGAACAATGTGAGCAACAATTCCTTGATAAATTTTATCCCCCAAGTAAAACTGCTCATATGAGGAATTTGATTGCAAGTTTCAAACAAGCTGACTCAGAATCTCTATTTGAAGCTTGGGATAGATACAATAGTATGCTCAGACAATGCCCTCACCACGGTTTGGAAAGATGGTTAGTGTTGCATACTTTCTATAATGGTATTAATTATCATACCAAAGTGTCCCTTGATTCAGCTGCTGGAGGGGCACTCATGAATAAAAATTTGGATGAAGCTGAGGAAATCATAGAGAGTGTAGCACAAAATCATCATCAATGGGCAAATGAAAGAAGTGGTGGCCATCCTTCAATAAACCCAATAACAAAAGCATCCAGAAAGTTTGATGTTGATGCAGTGACTTTATTGGCTGCAAAACTTTATGCTCTTACAAAAAAAATTGAGAATATGGGGACTAGTTCAAATATGGTAAATGTCATTGCTATATCTTGTGAAGTATGTGGGAGTTCAGAACATTCAAATGACTCATGTCCATTGGGAGCTATCACTGTACAAATTAATCAATTAGAGCAATGCGATGCAATCATGGGTTTCAATCAAAGACAGAACAACCCATACTCAAATACTTACAACCCTGGATGGAAAAATCATCCAAATTTCTCTTACAGAAATAATCAGGATCAAGGACCATCTATGGGGGCAAGACCAAATTTTCAATCTGGGCAACAAAATTTTTAGCAACAATCTTTTCAAGGCTTTCCTACATCAAAAATTGAAAAGATGCTTGAAGAAATTATCTCCAATCAAAATGAAATCAAGCAGGATCTATTGAAGCTTACTCAGAGAATGGATAATTCTGAAAAGCATCAAAAGATTCAGGATAGCCAAATTGCACAGCTAGCTTCCTCATCTTCTAGAGCACCAGGACAACTTCCTGGAAAACCTGATGTAAATCCTATGGAGCATTGCAACATAATTGAGCTTAGGAGCGGACGGACCTTGGGAAATCCCCAAGTGACTACTCAAAAAGGGATGCAAAATAAAGAAGAGCTCTCTCCTCCTACACCTAGTCAAATTTTTAATAATGTTGAGAATACCATTGAGGTTGAAGAAACTCTTCCACTGAACCATTAGAGAAAAGTTATCCCTTTTCCCCAAAGACTCGATATGCTTAAAAAGGATGAAGAATTTGGCAAATTTTTGGAGAAGGTTAAAGAGATATGCGTTGAAGTTCCTCTTATAGATGCTATTCTTCAAATGCCAAAGTTTGCCAAATTCCTGAAGGACATCATGTCAAATAAAAGAAAGAGAGGAGATGTAGAGACCATTGCACTAACTGAGGAATGCAGCGCTCTTTTGGTGAAGAACACTTACTCGAAATTGAAGGATCCAGGGAGCTTTTATATTCCTTGCAATATAGGAACAGAATTCATTGAAAAAGCTTTTTGTGATTTGGGGGCAAGTGTTAGCCTCATTCCCTATTCAATTTGTAATAAATTAGGTCTCAAAAACATTAAGCTTACTACTATGACACTACAACTTCCTGATCATTCCTGCATGTACCCTATGGGTATTATTGAAGATGTGTCAGTAGAAGTTGGTGGGAGTATTATTCCTACAGATTTTGTTGTGTTGGACATGGAAGAGGACCCTAAAATTCCTATCATATTAGGAAGATCATTCCTTGCTACAGCTGGAGCAATTATTGATGTTAAAAATCATAAGTTGTCATTGGTAATTGGTAAGGAACGGTTGGAGTATGATTTATCTAATGTCTCTAACCATGTTTCTTCTCTTTTAAATGCTTTTGGCAGGGCAAGCATTTACAAACTTGAGGAATGGAATTTCCATCCTCATGGAAGGTCACCTAATGAAAAGAACAATTTGGTGGAGGATGTTGGGAGGAGACCTCCCAACAAAAATGAAAAATATGTCTGCCCTCCAAGGGCAAGGAAACGAGAAGAATAAGTTGGATTGGTCGAGCTAAAGACCCTAAACAAGCGCTTCTTGGGAGGCAACCCAAGGGTTCTTTTAGTTAGTTATATTTTGTATTTTCATCTTTATTTTGTTTTCACTATGTTTTAGTTTTGTTTTCAGGTTAAAATCTACTTCCATGAGCTGGCCATGACTTCTTCATGGGCATGGAAGTATTGGAGAAGTGGATTAGGAGAATAAACATCAAATGGAATAAAATAGGGCATGGTCGTGTGTTGTACACGGCCAGGCAAAGGATGCAAAGAAGGAAGATGACCTGGTCGTGTCTACCAGACACGGCCGTGTAAAGTCTACAGACAAGGAAAGGGGCAAGGTCGTGTCCCAGACATGGCCGTGTGAAGAATCCAAAGAAGGAGAGTTCTTCGGCAGTGTTCCAGACACGGCCATGTGAAGAAGTCCGAGCAAGAGCCTGCACTGACCGTGTACCAAACATGGTCGTGTGCCAAAACCAGAGAAGTGAACTCGGAAGGCCGTGTCTCTGACACGCCCGTGTGAAGAAAGCCGAGAAGAAGAAGGATATGGCCGTGTCCCAGACATGGCCGTGTGAGTGAAGCCGAGGAGGAAAAGGGAGGGGTCGTTTAGATCTACACGACTCGTGTGGAGAAGCCCTTAAGAGGCAGTGTCTTCCTTACACGGCTAGATTTTGGCTGTGTCCCGCACACACCCACCTCTCTTAAAACATCTTATTCTCTCTCAATCTCTTTAAAATCCCTCTTTTCTTCAACCTTTTTCCTCAAACTTTCTTAGATCCAGATTCTTTTCTTCTCCAAAACTCAAGATTTTCGTTCTCCTAACCTCAAATCTTGTTCTTCAAAGATTTGTTTCTTTGAGATCTTACTTCTCTAACCCTAAATAGTCCCTTCCCTCATCTAAACTCAACAAGATGTCCAATCTTTTGAATAAACTTCGCAAAGGAGGTGGTGGATCTAGTGGAGACAAAGATAAGGAACCATCTAAGGATAAAGGAAAACAACCAATGAAGGGCAAAGGGAAGAGGATATCATGCAACGAAGCTAATGACAATGAATTCAATATTGTATTTAGAAATGATGATCAAATTACTAGATTTGCAATTCTTGTCAATAGAAAGATTGTGTGTACTCGGTATATGGACCCAACTGTTTTAGATATGATGGGAATTAGGGATGACATAGATTGGATGATTGGGTTCTTAGATTGGAGTGATATGTTGTACTCACATCTACCAACTTATCCTCGTCTTGTTCTGGAGTTTCTGAGTTCGTTAGATGTCCATTTTACCAATGAGGACGATTATGTTGGCAGAATAACTTTTAGATTAATGAATCAAGAAATTCAATGGACATTTAGTGACTTTAATACTTGTTTTGGATTGTCCTCCGGTAGCTCTCGAAGGTTTGACTCTAGATTCAATTGGAACCATTTTTGGAATTCAATTACTGAACTAGATCATCCTTATGAGCCCTCTAGAGCCAAGGCTTCTCACATGCAAAACCCAGTTTTTAGATATCTACATAGAATTATGAACAAAACCATTTTTGGTAGAGGTGATAGTGATGGAGTCGTCAAAAAGGTAGAACTTTATTCTCTATGAGCTATGCTATATAAGGTTGATTTTGATTCCGGTTTTCATTTCTTACAAACCTTAACGAGAACTGCGAGGGCATCTTCGGGATCAATAGTGCTTGGTGGTTTGATTACCCAAGTAGCCATTAATTTGGAACTTGATTTAGAAGGGTTAGTAGTTATTCATGGCAATGATATGATTGACATGGATGCATGTCTTGCCATGAAGATGATCGTTCGGGATGAGAATGGGTTTGCATTTCCTAGGAGGAATGATTTTCCTCTACCTCTTCCTTGTCCTGAATGAACGTCTATTCGTAACCCTGCTAATTGGGTAATCACCGATATTGATACTGAAAATGTTCCCTCTATATCTGGACACATAGAGCCACACATTGAACCCTCGACATCTAGATACCCGCAACCTTCCGGACATCCAGATCCTGCTAGGAATTCTTTTGCTTATGGTACGGGTTCCTCCAGATTTGATTTTTCTGATTTCCGTACTTCTCTAGAATCGCTCCACGAGAAGCATGATGCCCAACGAAGAATGTTGGAAGGTCGCTTCTCTTTATCAGATAATCAGTTTAGAGAAGTACAATAGCACTTTCAATTCACAAGGAATTTTCAAGGTCAAGTGGTCGAAGTTGTCCAAGATTATGATACTGATCAAGCTAGAATGAGAGACTTTATGCAGAGCATGAGTGTCACTAGCCAACAAGTTGATGCTTTGTTTGAGTATCATATAATCCTGAGCGAAACTTCTAGATTCCCGAGTTTTCCCATTGGTCAGCCACGTCATAGGCACCCTTTTCCTCATCCCCCTCCATCTCCACCTCCACCATATTGATTTCATCGGGACGATGAAAAGTTTGAGTCTGGGGGGGTGTAAAACCTGATTTCTTTTTGTTTCAGTTTTTGATTGTTTTCTTGTTTTCTGCATGTGTAGTTTTTGTTTTGCATTCTATTTTGATTGTCTTGCTTGAGTGTTTGTTTTGATAGTCATTTGATTATCTTTTGAAATTCTTTGGCAAACATCTTGAGAACATCAATCTTCACTTTTATGCTTTCTTGGATTCAAGATAAAATGTTAGCATGTTCATTATCTAGATTCATGATGTTGTAAATGATGCTAGTAGTAAGCTTTATGTACTTCTTTTCTCTATCTTGGGTAGCATGAATTAAGCTAAGAATCATATGGAGATGAGTTTTAGTCTTGGCTTGACCTTAAGAATCTTACTTTCACTACACTTTGACTTGATGCTTGAATGGTTGATATCATTGAAATAGTCATGATTCATCTTGTTTGCTTAGTACTTGGTTTCCATGGTGATTTTTCAAACTTCATTTTGGTTACTGGATGAGGCTCAACTCATGAAAGCTCATTTGGAAAAATCAAAATATCCCAATATTTGTGCTAATAGTAAACTTGTGAAATAAGATTTGCCCAATGCAAATACTTATGAAAAAAATTGAAAAAGAAAAGCAATGAAAAAAAATAAATAAGGGATATAAAAAATAGTTGTTGTGAGTGGAATCTAGCAAGTCACCCCTTTGAGACCGAGTTAGGTTACTGGGGAAATGACTGCTTAGCTTCTCTTGAGATTGAGCACACCTTTGAGATCTTGGGTTGGTTGAGAAATATGAACCAAGTCAGTGGCAAGTAAGTGCCTATCACTGGTTACTTGTCTCTCACCAGAAATATTAGGAATTCAAATTTGATGACGACTTGACTAGGACATAGATTGAAACTTGAAGGGTTTTTGAGTTACTTTTACACTATGCACAGGATACTTAAGCTTGAGCCATACTTGATTTGTTTCCATGATTATGCTTGTTATTGGAACTCTTTGATAGAGTTAGGAAAGTACATTAGGGTTTATGAATGCGTTGTAGAACATATGAATTTAGATTGCAGCATTTTGCTTGAGGACAAGCAAAGGTTTAAGTCTGGGGGTGTGATGTGCGTAGATTTTATATACTTTTATGCATGTTTTGACGCACATTTACATACTTTGAGCTTGCTTGATCTATGCATTTTTATACTTCTAGCTTTTTGTTTTAGCATATTTACTCTTTTTGTTCGGAGATCTGCTTTTTGTACATTTTTTGTACACAAGAGTCGAATTTGGAGAAGATTCTACATTCTTGGACAAACTTATGAGCTAAGCATTGGAGAAAGCACTTGGCCGTGTGCTACACATGGCTCTGCCTGGGTGGAGTGCTCTGGCCGTGTGGTCATTCAAGAGAAACAAACAAGGAACTTGGCTTGGCCGTGTGAACCTCACACGGCCGTGCCAAGTTTTGAAGCAAATCAGAGTTCAATCCTTACATGGCCGTGTGGATCTACATGGCCGTGTAAGGTTTCCAGAGACCAAGAAGGCCCTGGCCGTGTGCATCACATGTCCAGGCCGTGTGGATCTACACAGCCGTACTTGGAGGTCTTGATGGGAGTTGTCCACGGCCGTGTACACCACACGGCCGTGTATCGATGGCAGAGAGGGGAAAGGCTCAGGCCGTGTGAACCTCACACGGCCATGCCTCGGGGCCGTATAGCGCCTGAAAGCCCCCCTCTATTTAAAGCCTCTTTGAAGATTTGAAAGGGGATCTTCTCCCCTTTGGTGAGAAAGCAAGATTTGGTGGATTCCTCCCATTCTTAGGAGGCTTTTTGGGCGATCTAAGGGGAGATCTTGGCGAATTCGATTCCGGGAGCTAGGATTGGATCCGAAGATGGAGCTATATTGTAAATAAGTTTTCTTTCTCTCCTCTTCTTGGATTGGGATTGAAGAAATGCTTGTAATCTTCTTATCTTTGGTTTTCTTTCTTCGTTTTATGGAGTAGATCTTTTTGTTCTAGGATGGAGGGAGTATTTGTGAGATAAATTGATGTAAACTCTTGTGGATTTGTCATTCCTTTGTTTCTATGATGTTGCCTAGTTTGTATCGATTGGATCTTGAATGATTAATTGTGATTAGGGCTTAATTCTCATTCTTGATTGATTGTTTGGATATCTTATAGACTTTGTAGAGATTAACTCTCACTCGATTTTCCGAGGGATCCACGTGACAGGTGAAAGCCCGTGTAAGGACGTTTGGGGGATAACTTTGAAGGGGAAATGAGAATATTCAAGACGGTAGGATAGATTTTATGATTCAATCCTTGTATCTTTATGGGTTAAGAAGCTATGTGTAACGCTCGAAAATTCTCAAATTATTTTTAGAAATATTCTATGATTTTTCTGGAATTATTAGATATTTTTCCGGAATTTTCCGAGTAGCGGAAGTAGCAAAAATTATTAGAAAAGTAAAATGGCTTAAGCGGGAATCGAACCCGGGACCTCTCGGGTCCGTTAAACCTTTAGTTAGCCTTAGTAACCGGTGAACCCAGCAGGGCCGTGCTGAAAGAGAAGGGAAACATTTATATTTATAGTTGAGTTGGGCCTAGTTACCCACTTAATATAAATTAAAAACTTAAGTTGGTTTGGGTTATTTTATGTTGGTTCGGCAACTTTCCTCTCCTCACCCTAACTCACGCTGACCCCCTCTCCTCCTTCCTTCTCTCGGTGCCAACACCCAAGCAAGCCTAGGGTTTCATCCCTAGGGCCAAAGGAGGGCCTTCCGGTGACATCTCGGACACAAGGACGTTCCCCTCCGCGAGTAGAGCACGTGGACGTGAGTGAATCGTCGAGAAGTCGTCTCCACCGGAATTTCTAGCGATTAGATTTGTAAGAAATCTAGCACACAAGGTAAGAAACCCCTCACCTGCAGTATAAGTAGCTCCGTTTTGTTTTATACGCACTAGTTTAGCTTTATGCAGTTTTTATCGACGCATAGGGTGAATTTGACCCTCCTCGCAGATTCAGTGGGGGGTTCCTAGACGTTGTCGGGTGCCTAGAAGTGGTCTCCCTATTAGAGGGGAGAGTTGGGGCACACTAGGTGTTCGATAAAATAGCTAGTTAAGTTAAAATGCAACTTAGGCATTTTAATAGCTCAGTTAAATGCATTAGAAGCATTTAAATAAGTAAATCAGTTTATTTTAACTTATATGGGACCACGGTCCAATGGGTGGGCTCCCACAGTCGCCTCTAGATTCAGACAACCTAGCTCTAGGTTCAGATAACCTAGAAACAGCAAGTTAAACCAGTTAGCTATATTCAGTATTTTATTTTCAGTGGCACTGTACTGGATCAGATATCCATTGGGTTGGACTCCCACAGTCGTCCCTAGGTTTAGATAACCTAGTTAACCCTACTAAATTCGGGACTTGCAAACCCGGGTCTAGTTAGGGATGCGCGCACAGCAAGTACAGTTGTCAGGCCCAAACAGCATGATTATGTATTTTCACTTATTATGAATTAGTTTTCAAAGCTCAAATTAGTTATGTTAGTTGAGTTTGAATTCAGTATCAGTTTAGCTACAGTTTAGCTTATTATATGTTCAGTTCAGTTATCTTTATTGATTCATATGATTAGTTGTCATGCCATGATTGTATACTTATATGTCATGTCATGTTTAGTTTATTCAGTATACTTAGCATATCTTTTCAAACAGCATGATTTAAAATCATAATTGCATCGTATGCATGTTTTAGTGAGGTAGATGGTTTCTTACTAAGTTTTTTAGCTTATAGATACTATTTTCCTTATACTGCAGATACAGGTAAAAGGAAAATGGACTATCAGAGGAAGCTGGAGGCCAATGCAGAGATGGTGTGTGTGGCAGGAACTGGAATAAAAGATTCTTAGGGGACTTAGCAAGTTTAAACTATAAAACTCTTTAGTGTTTTACTTTCATGCACGTTTAGTTGTGTAATGTTATGAACCAGTGAACTATGTGTCATGTTAAGTTTAGAATACTAGTTTTATGTTATTAGAATGTTTCTCATGTAGTGTATAACTCATATGTGGGATTTTGGCACGCCCAAGTGCTGAAATCGGAGTTTCAGGCCGAAATCAGAGTTTCAGGCCAAAATCAGAACTCTGATCAGTCTACAGACCGATCATGGAGTGGGTTATGCCGCTGGATCGGTCAGCTGACCGATCCATGCGCGAATAGAGAGTTGGCCTCTATTATGGATCGGTCAGCCGACCGATCCATTGTGCAAACAGAGATTACCGACGCTCACTGATCGGTCAGCCGACCGATCAGTGCGCTACTGATCGGTCAAGCCGACTGATCAGGGTACTCCTGGATCGGTCGGTAGACCGATCCAGCCGCATATAGAGGCGAGGGAGCATATGGATCGGTCTGCCGACCGATCCAGAGAGTTATTTCGTGCCAGTAGCAAGCTGGATCGATCACGGGATCGATCCGACAGCCCAATCGATCTATGGATCGATTGAAGTGCCTGATTATAGCTAGCAGTCCATCCGGGAGGCATAGATTGCCTTCCCTAACATGTGTATAACTCCTAGGAACATCCAGAACACTAAGTTACACTTTACAGCATTTAGTTCAGTAAAATTTTAGATTAGCCAGTTTTCATTACGCATTAATAGTCCAGCACAGCATAACTGTAGCGACCGTCCTCGCAGCCTAGTACGTAGGAGGCGGGGCGTTACAGAGTGGTATCAGAGCAGTGTTCCATACTTCCTACACACACATCAGCATTGAACCTACAGCTTCCAAGTAAGAATACCTCTACTTTATTTATGCTTTCTGTTTCCTTGTTATAGTTTATGTTTATAGATAAACTACTGCATGATAGTATGTGATAGTATATAACATGATAACGATAGTTATACAATTATGATTGTAATAGTTATTCATGTTCTGTCCTCTATGTCTTTAGCAATGGCACGAGGACGCCCAGCTAGAAGGGCACTAGCTACTGAGCCCCAGCAAGAGGCAGGCAGTTCAGTGCCTCCTCCCGACCTTACAGCATTAGTGGCTCAGTTACAGCAGCAGCTAGCTGAACAACAACAGGAAATAGCCAGCCTACAGCGCCAGCGCTAGCACCAGTACCAGCACCAGCAGTCCCAGCAGCTGGGCCAAGAAAGGAAGCCTATCTAATCCAGTGGCAGCGAGTCAAGCCATAAAACTTCTCAGACACTAGTGAACCATGGGATGCACAAGCCTGGTTCAAAACACTGGAGAGCACGATGGAGCTTCTAAACTGGCCAGAACACGAGAAGGTGAAGTGTGCCTCCTTCTTCCTGACAGGAGACGCACGCATGTGGTGGGAAAGAATCAGAACGAAGCGCCCAGTGAACCAGATGTCATGGGCTGACTTCGAGAAGGAGTTCTTCGAGGAGTTCTTCCACATACGGGTTACGAACCGCCACTACGACGAGTTCACTGAGTTTCGTCAGGGCAACCTTTCAGTTAAGGAAGCCGTGAAGAAATTCAACAGGTTGGCTCGTCTATGCCCAGAGCTAGTCAGCACAGAGAAGGAACGAATCCGGTTGATGCTCAAGATGCTGAGGCCAGAGATAGCAGTGAACGTGGCTGGTGGCATACATAGGCCACAAACCACAGAGGAGTTAGTGAGCAGTGCCTTGACTACAGAGCATTACCAGAATAGCATAAAGCAGCAGAAGCAAGTCTCCTCAGAGTCCAAAGGCCAAGGAAACTCTCACACTCAAAAACAGCAAGGCCACAGCTCTAACTGGAAAGGGAACTCCAACAGCAAGCGCAAATCAGGGAGTGACCCAAAAGGAGGACCATCTAGCAAGCGACCTAGTTATCCAAAGTGTGCTACTTGTGAGAAATTCCACCCAGGGATTTGTCGCAAGGGCACACGAGGATGCTTTGAATGTGGACAAGAAGGGCACATGGCCTAGCAGTGCCCGAACAAGACCGGTATTCCTCAGCCACAGATTCGGTATGCGAGCCGGCCATTATATCAGATGCAGGCCGCCCTAGAAGGTCCACTTATCAGCCAGGGCAGATTAGAAGCCCCTCCAGCTACAGCGAATGCGAGGATCTACTCACTCACCAGAGAGGACGTAGCTAATGCCTCGACAGTCGTCACAGGTCATATTAGCATTTTACAGTATAGTGCTACTGTTCTATTTTATACTGGGGCAACCCATTCATATATAGCCAGGTTGTTCTCCGAAAAATTAGAAATACCCTCAGAGGTACTCAGTGGTCAGTTTTTGACGACACTACCTTCAGGAGAGATCATGGCATCCACGCACTGGATCAGAGCAGTGCCGGTCATTATAGCAGACAGAGAGCTCTTTTGTGATCTGATAGTGTTAGAGATGACCGACTATGACGTTATCTTTGGAATGAACTTTCTGATCAGATACGGTGCTACCATAGAGTGCCGTAAACAGAAAGTCATTTTCCAACCTAAAGCGGCAGTGCAATTTGAATACAGCGGGAACCAAAGAGAAAGGCCAAGAAGTTTCTCTCAGCTATGAAAGCACAGAAGCTACTGGATTCAGGATGTACAGGATTCCTAGCACACGTAGTCAACGCCAGCCAGGATAAGAACCAACAGCTAGCAGAGGTTCGAGTCGTATGTGACTACCAGTCTTCCACGAAGAGTTACCGGCTTAGCACGGAGGATATGACTTTGAGATAGAGCTCATTCCGGTACAAATCCTATCCAAAGCGCCTTATCGCATGGCTCAAGCAGAACTGGAGCAACTACAGGAGCCGCTTGACAAGGGTTTCATACGCCAGTCACCATGGGAGCGCCTGTATTGTTCGTGAAGAAGAAGGATAGAAGCATCGTTGTCATAGACTACGGATCAGAACCAAGTCACGATCAAGAACGGTATCCCTTCCCGAATTGATGACTCATTCGACCAGAAGGAGCGGTGTTCTCTAAGATAGATCTCAGATCAGGTTATCATCAGGTAAAGGTTAAAGAAGGGGATATACCCAAGACAGCATTCAGAACCAGATACGGACACTACGAGTTCGTAGTCATGCCCTTTGGCGTGACCAATGCTCCAGCTACATTCATGGATCTCATGAACAGAGTATTCAGGGAGTATTTAGATAAGTTTGTTATTGTATTTATCGATGACATTCTTATCTACTCAGGAACTCAGGAAAAACACACAGAGCACCTGAAACTAGTATTGCAGACCCTTCAGCAGAACCAGCTATACGCCAAGTTCACGAAGTGTGATTTTTAGCTAGGTCAGGTGTCCTTCCTGGGTCACATCATCTCAAAGGATGGTATCATGGTAGATCCCAGCAAGATAGAAGCAGTAAGTAATTAGAAGAGACCTAAGAACGCCAGCGAAATCAGGAGCTTTCTGTGATTAGCAGGATATTACAGAAAGTTTGTAGAGGACTTCTCCAGGATAGCCTCCCCACTAACAGCTCTTACCAGAAAGAACAGGAAATTTCAGTGGACAGAGGACTGTGAGAACAGCTTGACCAGTGCTCCCATTTTGGCTCTACCAGACAACACCAGCAGCTTTGACATCTATAGTGATGCCTCTAAGTTGGGACTAGGAGCAGTACTGATGCAAAATGGTAAGGTGATCGCCTATGCCTCCAAACAACTCAAGGATTATGAGAAGAATTACCCTACTCATGACCTTGAGCTTGCAGCAGTAATGTTCGCTCTCAAAATTTGGAGACATTACTTATATGGAGCTCAGTACAGACTGTATACAGATCATCAGAGTCTGAAGTACTTCTTCACTCAGAAGGATCTGAACATGCGACAGCGCAGATGGCTTGAGCTGGTCAAAGACTACGATATAGACATCCTCTACCATCCAGGGAAAGCCAATAAGGTAGCCGACGCACTTAGCAGAAAATTCAGTACTACCTTATTATCTCTTACAGCCATGTCACCGCCCCTACAGAAGGAGATCGTAGATTTCGGTCTCGAACTCATCGTGGGACAGCTCTCTACTATGACCTTAGAGTCTACCTTGCTTGGTGATATTCAGTCAGCTCAGGAGCAGGACCCTAAAATTCAGAAAATCAAGCAAGGGCTAGCAGAATCAGAAGGTAGAGAATTCAGAGTGTCCGATAGCGGGGCATTGTATTTTGGTGACAGACTCTGTGTTCCAGATCAGGAGGAGCTACGGAGACAGATTTTAGGTGAGGCTCACAAGACTCCCTATGCGATGCATCCAGGTTCCACCAAAATGTATCAAGACCTGAAGAACCGTTTTTGGTGGCCCGGGATGAAGCGAGACATCGCCAGATATGTTAGCATCTGCCTCACCTGTCAGAGGGTCAAGGTAGAACATCAGCGACCAGGAGGAGTTCTGCAGCCTATACAAATTCCAGAATGGAAGTGGGAGGACATCTCTATGGATTTCATAGTGGGGCTGCCCAGAACCACGAACGGTTTTGACGCCATCTGGGTAATAGTCGACAGATTGACTAAATCAGCCCACTTCTTAGCTATCAAGATATCCTACTCCATGGAGAAGCTAGCTCAGTCGTATCTCCAGGAGATCGTCAGACTACAAGGAGTCCCACGAACCATCATTTCAGACAGAGACAGCAGATTCACATCACACTTCTAGGAGTGTGTACAGTCAGTGTTGGGCACTAAGCTAAAGTTAAGCACAGCATTCCATCCTTAGACAGATGGTCAAATGGAGTGAGTGAATCAGGTACTCGAAGATATGCTCCGAGCGTGTGCCCTAGACTTCAAGGGAAGTTGGTGCAAATATCTGAGCTTAGCAGAATTTGCATACAACAACAGCTATCAGGCCACTATCGGCATGGCACCCTACGAGGCTCTCTATGGGCG